>NC_136266.1:75335097-75440097 GCF_964187855.1 Myxine glutinosa | reverse complement strand
GGGTATGTTTGGGAAAAGCCGATTGCAGAAGGCTCTTGTGCAAACATATGGATGTCGTAGTTGTCTTCTTGATGGCACACTGTGAGGTTCTGCCAAACATTCAACACACTCTGATAAAAAACAGGAAGAGGAGATGTGTCAACTTGTTGAAGCAGGACCAAGAAACATTCGCGGCCATATCCCAGCCCGCCAGCTTGCCGCAAAATGTGGGTGGCCAAAACATGGTTTGGTAATTGCTCTTTCACCAAAAGTTTTTGCACAGAGCATAGCCGAAAGGCCATTATACGGCTCCTGATGTCGACCATACTCTGGCCACCCTCGGCCAATGGACGGCATACAACGTTTGGCCGTAACCAGTGATGCCCTCCCCAAAAGAACTCCAACAGTTGCCTTTGCACTTCCTTCACCAAGCCTTCTGGTGGTTGCAGGCAGATGAATCTGTGCCACAAGAAGGAGGCGACTAGGTTCTTGACTACCAAAACTCGGCTCTTATACGAAAGGTGAGGCAGGGCTCTCCTCCATCTACTCAATCTCTTTTTTACGCGTTCAGCAACACCTTCCCAGTTTTTCTGGCCGTACTGTGGGGATCCAAGGAACACTCCAAGATAGCGAACACCTTCATCCATCCACTTTAAACTTGCAGGAAGGTGTAGGCCATGGGCCACATATGGTCCACGAGCATCCCCCCCACCTCTAAACCAAACCAACTTTTTTTGAAGCCCAGAGGCATACTAAACACGATTCCAAATGTTACCAAGAAAAATTTAGGGATGCAATGCCCATTTCGGCTCAACAAAGTAGGGTACCCTCATAATTATGCCGACGCTCTCCGACGTCGACCGAACTTAGACTACTGATTATAATCTTCCACCAGAGGCCTCAAATAGCTCCTATTTCAATATATGATATACCAAATGAAAGATTATGAGCTGTTCTTTTTGAATATGTGGTAAATGAAACTATTGGGACAACTAGTTAAATAAACAGCTCTGCGGAACACAATAATTCAACCCGCGACTGCTTCTTCAATGAAATATTGGTATTTATTTCACAATCAGATTTTTTAACATTTATTTACATGGAAACTTTTCAATGTTGTATTAATCTCTTCATCGTGTATTACATTTGCTTTCAGGCGATACCTTCATATTTTTTCTAACAAGAGCCAATCTGAAATAACAGCCATTTGAATGTTTTAGATTCAACGTTGTGGAACGTTAACATGCACTATATTGAATCCAGTTATGCAGGCAATACCCATCGGCATGATCCCGTAATGTTTTTATATGCATTGTAATTAATTGATTCACTTTTTAGATCACAAGAAAAATTGTCACTAGCTAGCAAAATCCAAATTTGCCACCAAAAGTGACATGACAGTGCCCTCTCCTACAACTATGGGGATTGTCACTAAAAGAAATGAATATGTAACCCATGCCTATTTTAGTTGCATTTCAGATTCATTTTCCACAAATGAATGTTTTAAATACATAGTTAAGATCTCTCCTCAATATGGAAGAAAACAGGTAACAACCATTTGAATTAATTAAGTTTAACTGCTGTCAATTTACATATTTAAGTTTTCTATTTGCAGATTATACTAATTATAAATAATGGATATCTTGATATATGGATAAATAACCCCTGTTATTAACTTAAGCAAAATAGTAACTGCTTTTTTAATTCTTATTTTATGTGTACTTTCAGATGCGAGTAGGACTTAGACTGCGATGCTGACATCTATACTTGGAGAACCGTGCATCTAACCATGGCTTCGACATCCCACAAGAAGCGAAAGCATTGTACATCTGACACGGAACCCATTTGCATCATACACGTACCAGGGCTGAAGTATGGACCAATACAGCTGATGACGAATGTAAAGGATCCGGAACTGAAGATGGAAAAGTTGAAGGAGATCAAGCGTAGAAGAATGGCTGAACCTCAAGATTCACCCTATCGACTTGAAGAATCATGCAGAAAACTACCTGACATTATTGAAGAAGTGCATGGTTTTCACCGGGAATGCTATCAACGTTTTACGATGAATCTGAACCGCTTAAAAGAAGCAGAAACATCATCTTTGCCAGAATCCCGATCAACCTGCCGATCATCTAGTGATCACATTATCTTCCATGCTGATTGTATCTTCTGCAGATCAGAAGCAAGAAAGAAAGTAAAAATCCAAGGCAGCTGGACAACCGAAGGCCTCATAGACTTTGAACGGGAAGGCTGGAAACATGTCATTGATGTAGCAGAGGTGCGAAATGATGAAACTCTCCTTTTACGCATCAGGGGGCATGACCTCTTTGCATGTGAAGCAAAGTTTCACAGGTCATGTCGAAACAGATACACACAGAACCCTGAAAAATGGCGAAGTGATCGACTTGATGAACAAGAGAGACAGCGTGAAGTAGAAAAAGCTCACCAGATGGCAATGGCAGAAGTGACAAAAGTGGTTGGCAAAGAAATTATTGCTGAGAAGAAAATTATGAAGCTATCTGTCTTGCTGAAGGTCTACACCAATAGGCTTCAGGACAGTCCACACCCGAATCCCAACTTCAGGAGCACCAACCTCAAGAAGAAGCTCGAGAAATATGATGCTTACCAAAGGAGCCTGGGATTTTGTCAAATGGGAGATTTCCAATCATACTTGGTATACAATACTCAAATTAATGTCGATTCAGCTGTTCGAAAAGCCTATCAATTAGCTTCAGAAGACACAGTTGCACTTGTCGGCACACAAATGCACCAGTCAATACAAGAGGCATACAATAACTCTACAGAGGTCAAATGGCCACCAACAGCTCAAGACCTTACCAACAACCAGATAGTAATTCCAGCAGAAATTGAACGTTTCTTACTCTATGCGATAACTGGCAAAGCAGTTCATACATCAGCAAGAGTTCATAGACTTGTTCAGTCAATAGGTCAAGACCTCTGTCAAGCGGCAACAAATGGATCATGGAAGCACCCAAAGCACATACTTCTGTGTATGACTCTTCGGCACCTGTTTCGGAGTGAGAAGCTAGTAACACTCTTAAATCGTCTTGGTCATTGTGAGAGTTACAGCTTTTCTTTGGAGCTCGAGACAGCATTGGCTGAGGCTGTGACTGAAACATCCTCAATGCTGTCAAGTCAGATCGTAAGGTCACCCACAGCACCCAGTGTATTTCACTCAGAATTCGACAACTTTGACCAATTGCTTAATGATATGACTGGCAAGTCCTCTGTCCACACTGCTCATGGGATCATGCTCCAAGATATCGAAGGATCTGAGACAGGTGGTTCAAAACCAGAAATCCCAGCACTACCAAAGAACAAGCAACGATCAATGACGCTGAAGAAACAGGATTCTCTTGCAGACTGTTACGTGGCACGTCGCAATAGTCCATTGCTTGTCATCAACCAGCTTACATATCCTGGTGCTGTTCAAGCACGTGAAGAATCAATGAATTTACAGACCCTCTGGGTGTTACTGAGAAATCGATGCAAAGATGAGCAACAGGTTGCAAGCTGGAATGGTTTCCTGTCGCAGACAGGAACAGTTCCTCGAAGTCTAACAACTATCGACTATTACCCAGTCATAGCTGAACCGATAACAGAGTACAAGACTGTACAGGAATGCCTTCGGTATTCTGAGCAGGCAACCAGTGAAGTCGATCAACACTATGTGATTACCACATTCGACTTGGGGGTATGCATGAAGGCATTCCCCCTGATATGGAACAACCCAATACGATACGAGAGACACATCGTGTTGATTGGAACCTTTCATCTCGCCTGCGCATATCTGAAAGTGATCGGCAAGAAGATGTTTGGCTCTGGTCTGTCTGATATCCTGCTAGAAGCTGGGTTGATTGGTTCTGGTTCACTGACAGGTGTGATGACTGGAAAACATTATGAAAGAGCAATGCATTGCCACAAGGTCATGTTAGAGTCACTGCAACGACTACTCATGGAACAGTTCAGCAAACAGGACAATGCTGACCTTCTGATGACCAGTCTCCCTGATGACTCAAGGGACAGACTAACACATTTGATTGATTCGCCAAATGCGGAAAACCTGAACGCAGTTCTATCTGACGAGAGCATCACTGAGCACATCAAGCGATATGCCAAATTTTGCAGTGAAGTTCGATCTGGAAAGCTAGGGAAAACAGCTCAGCTGTGGATTAGCTACATGGATCATTTTGGTCTCGTACTATCGCTGATTGAGGCAGTAAAGGTGAACAACTTTCAGCTCTACTCTCAGTGTATCAGCCAGATGAGCGACTTGTTTTTCAGCTTTGGAGCACAAAACTATGCTCGCTACACGACCTTCTTTTCAGTCTTCATAGCCAACATAGAAACATCTCATCCTGGAGCAGAGGAACTCCTTGAGAGGGGTGCCATAAGTGTGGCACGTTCGTTTATCCCTGGCAATAGGTGTGACGTGGACAAGACCATGGAAGAAACGTTTATGCGTCATGCCAAGTCTCATGGTGGTGGAGGTACAGGAATTTCAGGTATAATGACGAATTACAGTGCCTACCAGCGCTGGGTGAGAACCACACATGCAAGGTCGCAGTATGTTAATGCTACTCTCAGCATGGCAAATATGCTGGCCGACTCTGGAGAGGGAATGAAACATCGAGACGTTCGCCCAACAGAGATCCTTCGAAGTGAGAAAAATGTTGTGAAAACTTGCGAGGCTATTGAAAGCTTCTTGAATCCATTTGACGTGGAAACCAAAGATAAACTCCTGATCCTTTCGTCTGGTGCAGCAGCATCGGATGATGTTGTCAAGGACGTACTAGCAGCTGAGAACCTGGGCAGACGTGCTAAAGAAGCATTCATTATGAAGAGATTAATACAACATTGAAAAGTTTCCATGTAAATAAATGTTAAAAAATCTGATTGTGAAATAAATACCAATATTTCATTGAAGAAGCAGTCGCGGGTTGAATTATTGTGTTCCGCAGAGCTGTTTATTTAACTAGTTGTCCCAATAGTTTCATTTACCACATATTCAAAAAGAACAGCTCATAATCTTTCATTTGGTATATCATATATTGAAATAGGAGCTATTTGAGGCCTCTGGTGGAAGATTATAATCAGTAGTCAAAGTTCAGTCGACGTCGGAGAGCGTCGGCATAATTATGAGGGTACCCTACTTTGTTGAGCCGAAATGGGCATTGCATCCCTAAATTTTTCTTGGTAACATTTGGAATCGTGTTTAGTATGCCTCTGGGCTTCAAAAAAAGTTGGTTTGGTTTAGAGGTGGGGGGGATGCTCGTGGACCATATGTGGCCCATGGCCTAGTGTATTGGCAGGCCTTGCGCCATTCTAGATGCACTGTCCCTGACAGAGGGAACCCATAACGCTTTGCTCTTTTCCCAGTTGCACTTCAACGAGGAAGCTAAACCAAACAAATGTAGGCACTTAGCAAGAGCTGCAATGTCGTTATTGTTTTTTAACAATGACTGCAACATCATCAGCATATGCCGATATGACAACTGGAGGATGATCAGGAGATATACTCATTCCAGAAACGTTATTCCTTAGTAACACGAGAAGTGATTCCATTGCAAGGGTGAACAGTAAGCCGGAGACAGGGCAACCTTGCCTTACCCCCCCTTTGAACCTGTATGGGAGAACAAAGCTCATTGTTCACCTTAACTAAACTGAATATATTGTTGTACAATAAAGCAATATAAGTTCTGAAAATATCTCCAAATCCACAGGCTTCAAGCACATGATTCAAAAAGACATGATCGATGCTATCAAAAGCCTTTTCTAAATCAAGAAAAATTATACCAAAGTCATTCTGCACACAGTTGCCATCTATCAGATCTCTAATGAAAAATATGTTATCATACATAGATCTACCTGGGATACAATAACTCTGATCAGGGTGAACCAAATCGCAAAGTACCTTTTTAACTCGATTCACCAGAACTTTTGAAAGGATTTTATAATCAGTGCATAGTAGAGAAACAGGTCTCCAATTCTTCATGTGTCGCAAATCACCAGCCTTTGGAAGAAGGGACATCACCGCTCTTCTCAAACTTAAAGGCAATTCTCCATGAGTCAGTGATGATTCAAGAACATGCATCAGTTCTGGACCTAATAGTTCCCAAAATTCCACATAAAATTCAGCCGGCAGTCCATCGATTCCAGGGCTCTTCCCGAGTCCATTCCAGCCAGGGCTTGCGTTAACTCCTCGAGCGTAATTGGCGAGTCCATATCCAGCCGCTGGGGCTCAGTTAACAAGGATAGGTGAGAGGTTAAAAGTCTCATTGTTTCATCACAAACAACCTGTTTTGAAAACAGTTTGGAAAAGAAATCTTGAACACATAACCGTCTGTCTCTGGGATTTACAACAACAGCTCCGCCAGGATTAATTACAGAAAAAATGTTCTTGGGTGCTTTACTGACAGAGTCCAGACGAAAAAAAAGCTTTACTAGGGGTATCTAAAACCTTTAAGTTCTTAACCCTTAGTCTGAGCAACAACCCTGCTGCTTTCTCCTGGATTAACTCTCTCAACTGAGTCTTCTTTTCTAGTAATAACTGAAAGTTTCTTGCATTATTATTTTTAGCAAGTTTACCTTCGAGCTGTACAATGTCAGCTTCCAAACAAGTCATTGTTGCATTCTTAACATTTGTAATGTTTGCTCTAAACTGTTGACAAAACACCCGAATCTGGGCTTTCGTATTGTCCCACCAAAGATTAACTGAAGAAAAAGAGGGCTTTCTTTGGATTTGATTAGCCCAGAAAACTTGGAAGGCTTCTTTAAATAGACCATCTTCTAGAAGACTGGTATTAAATTTCCAGTATGCACTTTTATTTATTGACTGCGGAAAAAGAAACCCCATGGTTACTAAATGATGGTCTGAGAATATTGACGGAAAATAATCCAGAGAGACTATAGCGTTTCTAAAAGGTGAGTTTATATACCATCGGTCGAGTCTCGCAAAGGACACTCTTCCTCTAGTGATGCGGCTCCAGGTAAACTGAGGTTCATTGGGGAAAAGTACCCTCCATACATCTAGCAAACCAACCCGAGAAAGGAAAAGGGATAAATCAATACATGATTCGGGATGAGGTTCTGCCGAGTTCCTGTCCATTACAGGTTCAAAGGTACAGTTGAAATCACCCCTGATACACACACATTCGTTTAGATCAACTGTCTGCAGGTGATTGATCACAGACGCAAAGAAAGCTTTCCGTTCTGTACTCTCACTTGGTGCGTACACATTGAATAATGTGAAATGGAAATTATTAACCACCAGTTCAAGAGAGCTGAATCGGCCTTTAACAATCTCCTGGAAGAGGATTGACTCAGGTACTACCCCTGGTCGAAGTATGAAAGCAACGCCTGCCAAAAGGGAAGACAGGTTGCTAAAAAAGCACTGTCCCCCAAAAACGCGACACCAATCATATTCTACGTTTTGGGTGATGTGCGTTTCCTGCAGTAAAAGTACATCGATATTTTTGCGCCAAAACAAACTTTGCACTTGAGCTTGGCGGTTGGGGTTTGCACCTCCACCGTTAATGTTCAAGGTGCCAAAGGTAATTTGCTTCATTCCTTATCAAAAGGCTTGATTGGGTGTTGCGAAATCTCAAGACCGGCTTTTGTAATAATTTTCCTGATTCGGTGAAATTGTGACCTTGTTAGTGGAAATTCTTTGCCCTTTCTTGTTATTTCCTTTGCTGATTGAATAAATGAACCTAAATCAGGAAATGTATCCCTGATAACTACATTTCGCTGTCTATAGGTTTCATTCAGAAAAGAGAGTACGAGTTGAGGAGATATCATTGGCTAACTCAACTGAGACTGAGACAACTCGGGCACCTCGTCATCCTCATCAGATTCCAACAAGTCTGACAAGGTACCTCCAGGATCGAGGATGTCGGCTTCCGTGGTCACTATGGGAATTGTCAGTATCTCTGGGGATTCGCTGGAGAGCTCCACTGTGCGATCCACGATGCCATGGTGATATTTGTGCTCGTCAGAAGATGAAACCTCGGTTTCATCCTCTTGTGGAGCACAATCTACCGAATCAATGAGCGACTCGGTAACACAGTTTTGAATCTGCATCGGTAGAGCAGCACTGTGGAGGGATGAGTCGGTCATCTGCGCCGTAAGACAAAAATGGCTTACAAAGCGCCGTCAAAGCCAGTAGGCCGCACCCAAAATGGGCCCGCTCTCAATCCTCTCTCTCTCGAAGGCAAAGGTGCAAAATGGATGAAAACAAAATGCCAAAGTACACAGGATGGAAAGGAGAGGAAGGGGGGGGGGTCAGGGGAGGGCAGGAGAGGAGGAAATCTCACAACGGACTCACTACAACACAGAGCAGTTGCTCACAGCTGCCATGACGCCACGCCCAACACGAACGGCCTGCAGGGGGCGAGAGAGAGAGAGAGAGAGAGAGAGAGAGAGACTTTGAATTTTAAAATCTTTTTATTATAAAAGTATAAAACAAGAGTACCACCAAAGGCAATTCATCCAGGAAAATAAGTAAAATCATAGAAATCCCAAAAGGAAAAAACAATAAGTGCACTGCAAACCAAACAACAGAAAAGGCGAAAATACCAAAAAAAAAAAAAAACCGAGGAGAAAATCTAGGCATAATTTCTAAACCAGGCATCTACCTATAATTCCAGTAATCTCTGTGTGTCTGTGTGTTTGTTTGTCTGTGACCGCTGTTTCTCGACAACCACGGGTCCGATATACTTGAAACTTGCCAGGTATATTGCTGGGGACCCGAGGATGTGCCTTTTCAAGGTTTCATATTAATCGGACAAGTAGTTACCGAGCTATGTCCAAAAAACGATTCAACCAATCAGAGAGCAGCGAGTTATCACGTGTGCCGAACGTGGCGAACAGACTCTGCCTCGGACGGCACATTTGAGAGCGTATTCATTTATTTCACGTTGGCAAACTATGTTGCCGCTATGTTGGCGTTAAACTATGTTTTAAAACTAATTAAAACTAATTTGCGATTCTTTCGCTTTACTGCGCGTTTGTGCACGCTATGGCGATTTCTTTACCAAACTCCGCAAGCCGTTCGCTTTGGACCAAACCATTTCATGTAAATAGAGGGGGGGGGATTGTCACCGTACTCGCAAGCCGTTCGCTTTGGACCAAACCATTTCATGTAAATAGAGGGGGGGGATTGTCACCGTACTCGCAAGCCGTTCGCTTTGGACCAAACCATTTCATGTAAATAGAGGGGGGGGGATTGTCACCGTACTCGCAAGCCGTTCGCTTTGGCTTTGCGAATGGACCAAACCATTTCATGTAAATAGAGGGGGGGGGGATATAATTTTAGATATATATATATAGTACGGGCATGCCCTAGTAATTATAAATGTACAAATTTACAATCGCATCCGCAACCAGGAGGAGAGACGGAAGAAAGAAAGAGTAGATCAAGACAAGGGGGAGAAAAAAGCCGGCAAGGAGAAGCATGGAACAGTGTATAAGAACAACCGCACTGTATTATAAAGAAATTAACAATTTGTTATCTTGGACCTCACAAATCCCTCCAACACACCAGGTCACAACAAAATTTGCATGGTCGTTTGCAGTTTGGGCACAGCCAAATTCAAGCTTGAGCCTTGCTGACACCAAAGAACTAAAAAAACACCATAATACTGCATTCTTGCATGGGTCTGCCGCCCAGCTTCGCCTTCCGCGACAGGTATACGGCCAGTTTAGCGGTAGCGGTTAGGAACCCGAATACAATAGATGTGGTTTCCTTTTTGGGAGGAAAACCAAAGATGTAAGCCTTCAAAGAAAAGGTAATCCACAATCTATGGGAAATAAAATTTAACCAATAAAACAAAGGAGAAAGTCTTTCACAATTAATAAAGGCATGAAACAGGTCTTCCTTCTCCTGACAAAAGGGGCAACAGCCCGGAAATGGGGGGAAAAAAACCAAATGACAGCATTGGAAGGAACAATCCAGTGGGCCAAACGCCAATGAAGGTCACCTGTTCTTTTCGAAATAAGTCCAGCATACATTGTATCCCATAAAGGCTCAGAGGGGGGACCGGGAGGCAAGAGTTCTTTCCACCGGATAACCCCAGCTAGAGGTAGGTCCCCAAGAAGTAGTTTCACACAAGACCTATAAATACTCTTGCTGCTCATAGCATGGAAGGGGGATGACCCTGCGCTCATGGGGGGCAGATCATTTGGGGCAAAAGCCACAACTAATTTTGGAACTGTGGGCTCAACCTCTGCGTCTTGGGTCCAATGCAGGCCTAGCTGGTGGCCTCTTCGGATCACCGCTCTTAGTATGTTCCCGATTAGCCTCCTGGACCGAACGCCTGTTAGGCCCGCCAGCTCGTTCGCAGGCTTCTATCCCTGTCCAGAAGCATGCCGGGGATGACACACTTTTAGGATGTTGGCCACTATAAAATGTTGGCAGAAGTCGCGGCTCCTCGGGATATTGGAGAAAAGTGGATTGAAAAATAAAGGCTAGTGTGCATACATGTTAGTGCCATACGAGTCTGTTTGGCGACTTATCGACACGCCCTGCCAGGCATTCAAGAGGCTCTGATAAAAGACTGGAAGCAGAGATGCATCGACGTGCTGAAGGTTGGTCAGAAAAAGTTCATGTCCGTAACCGAGCCTCCCAGCTCGTTGAAGAATGGAGGAGGTCAAGGGCTTTCCTGGTAAGTGTTCTGCATAAAGCAAGCATTGGATTGAGCGGAGCCGGAAGGCCAACAGGCAGCATTTCACGTCGACTAGGCCATGACTACCCTCGGCCAAGGGACAACATATGGCACTGGGTCGAAGCCAGTGGTAACCTCCCCAAAAAAAATCCACCAGTTTCCTCTGGATAGCTTGAAGCAAAGCCTCCGGTGGTTGCAGGCAGATGAACCGGTGCCACAACAGGGTAGTGATGAGGTTGTTGACAACCAGCACACGACCATTATAGGAAAGGTGGGGTAGAGCCCTTTTCCATCGGCTCAAACGCTCATCCACCTGGTCAATAATCCTGTCCCAATTGTTCTGGGCATACTGAGGAGGACCGAGGAAGACGCCCAAATACCTGATGCCATCGTTTGCCCACACTAGCTCTGCAGGAAGGGGGGGTGGTGGTAATTCCGGTGGCACAGGTAAGTCATTTTTTGGAAAAGGGAACCACAGAGCCTTGCTTTTCCCCCAATTGCATCTTAATGATGAGGCAAGGTTGAAGTCCGACAAACACTTTGCCAAGGCGTCACTATCGCATTTTCTTTTTATGATGACACATAGGTCGAAGGCATATGCAGACAGGGTCAAAGGTGGGTGTCCTGGAGAAAGAACAAGACCAGGGATATCATTTCTGAGGGCGATTAAGAGAGGCTCCAAGGCGAGGGCGAATAATAGACCTGAAAGTGGACAACCTTGCCTTTCCGCTCTCTGAACCTTTATGGGTGGGCAAAATTCGTTGTTAACTTTGATCAAGCTGGAGATGTTTGCATATAACAAAGCTATGTAGGCTCTAAAATTAGCTCCGAGACTCTCCCTCGCTCCTCCCCTCCTAGACTCCCCTCTCACCCCTCCTCCTCAAAGCATCCTCGCTGCTTCTTCCTCCTTCCAACTTTCACCTTCATCTCCCCAAACCTTCTGCCTTGCTCTTCCCCCTCCTCAAATAACACCTCACTGTGCCTCACCCAATCTCCATCAAACCTTTTGTCCGCCCCATTCTTCCCTTTCTCCAAGCTATTCTGAAATCTCTGACACACCTTCAACAGCTCTCCCTACCTCTTCCTCCTCTTCCACATCTTACCCTACCCCTCCCTCCCCCTGTTCTGGACCCGATGCTCCCCCTTCCTCTTCATTAACGGTATGGACCTCAAACATCCGGGGCCTTCGCTCAAACTTGACTGACCTCTCCATACAGGTTGCTTCTGACAAACCAGATGTGATCTGCTTAACAGAAACTTTCCTCCTTCATGATGTCTCTGATGCCTTGGTATCTCTCCCAGGTTACTCCCTCCTCCGGTATGATAGACCTGAGCCTCGTCCTGGAGGTGGGGTTGCTATCTTTATTAAAAACTCTCTTCCTCACTCGCCCTCCACTGCCCTCTCTCCACCTCACCCCCAGGAATACCTTTGGCTACGGCTTCCCCTTCGCTCCCACCTTTTGTTCATATGTGTGTTGTACCGTCCACCAATCAGCGATGACTCCATCTACATCTCACTGTCTGATAATATGGACCAACTTCTATCTACCCATCCCAACTCTCTCTTCCTCATATGTGGTGATTTCAATTGTCACCATGCCAGTTGGCTGGGTGTGGGTACCTCTCTCACCAGCCATGGATCTTCAGCAAAGGACTTCTGCGACTCACTGGGACTGACACAATCTGTCAATTTCCCGACCCGGATCTCAGTCAACGGAGCATCTTCTCTTCTGGATTTGGTTATGACAAACTTCCCTGAAAATGTCTGCTGCTCTTCTTCTGCTCCAATCGGCTCATCTGATCATGTGCTTGTCAAAGTGGACATCTCTCTGACCATTCTCAGAGAGCCTCCTCAGCGTCGACGAGTCTGGCATTTCACTCAGGCCAACTGGCACGGTCTTCAAGCAGCCATCAATCATCTGGACTGGTCTCCCATCTCTACCGCCTCTGACATCAACTCATCCTGGGAATTCTTTCAAAGTAAATTGCTCTCTCTCATGCACAGATTTATACCATCTCGTCTTCAGTTGTCATACCCTTCCTCCCGTCCATGGTACACGGAATCTTGTGGTGAGGCTGTTGCCCTGAAACAACTTGCTTTCGTCTCCTGGAAAGCAAATCCAACGGAAGGAAATCTCATTTCCTTTCACAAAGCCCGAAACAAGTGTGTGTCCACCCTCAGGAGAGCCAGGATACAATATCTCACCATTCTCAAGACCGAACTCTCTTATCTGTCTCCCTCTTCCAAATCCTGGTGGCGTCTGGTCAAATCTGTTTCTGGTGTTTGTTCCCCCTCCATCCCCTCCCTCACCTCAAACGGCTTAACGGCTGACTCCGCACGTGAAAAAGCTGAATGCCTCAACTCTGTGTTTGCCTCTAAATCTTGTGTCCCAAACCCATCCCTCTCTGTACCCACCGTATCCAGTCGTACCCAGCTGCTCCTGGACTCTGTGTCCTTTCTCCTGACAAGGTGGAAAAGTTTCTGTCAACCCTCGACTCTGATTCTGCAACTGGTCCTGACGGCATCAGCCCACGGGTCCTAAAATCATGTTCTTCTGCTCTTTCACTCCCTCTTTCTGTTCTCTTCACCCTCTCTTTTGCTCAAGGTCATCTGCCATCTGCTTGGAAATCAGCCAACATCACCGCTTTGCACAAAAAAGGTGCAAAAACAGATCCCAGCAACTACAGACCAATCAGCCTTCTCCCAATTATCAGCAAAGTCATGGAATCCATCATTGCTTCAGATATTAAATCTTTCCTCTTCTCCAATGGCTTGAACTCTGATCATCAATTTGGTTTCAGACCTGGTCACTCTACTCTGGACATGCTGCTTCTGCTTTCTCAACAATGGATGGAGGTCCTCAACGCCAAACAGGAAATTAGAGCGGTCTCCCTTGACATTTCACGTGCCTTCAATACGGTCTGGCACCCTGCTCTGCTCTCCAAACTCTCCTCCTTTGGTATCCATGGAAATCATGGCTGGCGGACTTCCTCTCTGGTCGTAGTCAACGTGTGGCCCTGAATGGGTTTCTCTCATCTCCTCTTCTTGTTCAGGCTGGAGTTCCCCAAGGTAGTGTTCTGGGCCCTGTGCTTTTTCTGGTCTTCATCAATGATCTCTCTGACTCTCTTGAAAATCCTCTCTATCTCTTTGCTGACGACTCTACTCTCTGTCGCTCCATTCCTCATCCCTCAGATCGGCAGTCTGCAGCCTCCTCACTCTCTGCAGACCTGGACAAAATCACAGACTGGTCAAACAAGTGGAACATGTCTTTCAATCCTGACATATCTCACACTCTTACAATGTCTCTCCGAAAGGACCGACTGGACAACCCTCCCATCTACTTTCTCAACAATCCTCTCCAAGAAGTTCTGTCGCTCAAGCTTTTGGGTCTCACTATCTGCCATGATCTTTCTTGGGAAAACCACATTTCCAAGCTGGCCTCCAAAGCCAGTCGCCGACTGGGCATCCTCCGTCGTGCGAAGTCCTTCCTTGGCACACCTGAGCTCCTCACCACATACAAGGCTTTCATCCGCAGCTCAATGGAATACTGTTCCCCCCTCTGGGCTGGTGCTCCTGCCTCACACCTTGCTCGGCTTCACGCTGTTGAGGCCAAAGCTTTCAGAATCATTGGAATCTCCCGCAATGAAGCTGATTGTGAGGGCCTTTCACTTACTCACCGCAGGCAGGTTGGCGGTCTTTCTGTCTTCTACCGACTCCTCTCCGGCCTTGCTCCCCCAGCTCTCTCTGTGCTCTGTCCCCCCAATATTCCTTCAGGTCGCACAAGATCTGCCTGCAACCCTCTTATGGTTAAACTGCCAAAGTCTAGGCTCTCTGCTCACCTTCACTCTTTCATTCCCCTTTTCTCCCGCCTCTGGAACAAACTCCCCCACTCCCTTCAATCCCACTCCTCCCTCCAGGTCTTTAAAACAGCTGTTCACCACCATCTCTTATCGTCCCCCATCGAAAACCTTGATCTTTTCTACCCCCGGTAATTCACCCCAGAGTCCTTGCAGTGTTCATATGTTTTAATCCTCTCCCACCTCCCCCCAAGTCCTCCCGATGTCCCTGCTCTCAAATGTTGTGTTTGTGTCCTTCCCCCTCTTCCCCCTCTCTTTTGTGTCCTTCCCCCTCTCTCCCCATCTTGTCTGCCGCTCCCCTTGTTTTTTGTGTTTTGTGTGTCGGTTTGTCTTTTTGTGTGATTAATGTTAGCTCTTTCACGAGCCTCGATCTTGTATACAAAAAAAATAAAAAAACAAACAAAAAAAAACACTTATGATCAATGCTATCAAAGGCCTTTGCAAGGTCATGAAACACCAATCCAAAATCCTCTTTGACACATTTACCAGTTAACAAATCTCTGATTAGGAATATGTTGTCATAGATGGATCTGCCAGGGATGCTGCAACTTTGATCAGATGACACCAGGTCACCAATAACTGTCCTCAACCGGTTCGCAAGGACCTTGGAAAACAGTTTGTAATCCGTGCACAACAAAGAGATCGGACGCCAGTTTGACAGGTGTCGGAGATCGCCAGTCTTTGGTAGCAGGCAGAGTACTGCTCTTCTAAAACTGAGCGGTAATTCTCTGGATAAAAGAGATGCATCCAGAACATTTAGCAGCTCTGGGCCCAAAATGTCCCAGAATGCCAAAAATAATTCGGCGGGTAGGCCATTGACGCCTGGGGCCTTTCCCGACTCCATCTCAGCAAGTGCACCGGTTAACTCTGGAAGGGTAATTGAAGCATCCAGTTCGAGACATTGGGCCTCAGTCACCGAAGGAAGATGAGAGGTCAAAACATTCATCATTTCATGAGAAACCGTTTTGGCTTTGAAAAGATCAGAAAAGAAATCGATTACATTTAATCTTATATCACTTGGATTAGTAAGGATGTTCCCCCTGGGACCAAAACCGAAGATATAAGTCGTGTTGGTTTATCTACAGTTTCTAGATGAAAGAAAGACTTAGTTGGGGTATCTGAAACCTTGATATTCTGTATTCTTAGCCTAACCAGTGTGCCGCTGCTTTTTCATGGATCAAATCCCTTAATTGGGCCTTCTTTTCGAGTAGCAACCGATAGTTCACTGCGTTGCTCTCATTGGCCAGCTTGCCCTCTAACCTTAAGATATCTGCTTCTAAGCAAGCCATCGTGATATGTTTTACATTGGTACAGTGTGAGTTAAATTGTTGGCAAAATACTCGAATTTGGGCCTTTAGGTTGTCCCACCAAAGACTAATTGAGGAGAAAGAAGTTTTTTTTTAGTACTCATTTCAGCCCAGAAATCAAGAAAGGAGTCTGTAAATAAACTATCTTCTGAAAGTTTAACGTTAAACTTCCAGTAACTATTTCTGCATGTGGGTCGAGGAAAAGAAAGATCTAAGGTTACCATATGGTGGTCTGAAAACAATGACGGAAAACAACCTGAAGAGACCACGACGTTCCTAAAGGGTACATTAATTTACCAGCGGTCGAGTCTTGCCAAAGACACCCGACCATTGGCACATCGACACCAGGTATACTGGCCTACGTTGGGGTGATGCAATCACCAAACATCAAGTAGACCGGCCGTCTTAAAGAAACGGGATAGATCCGCATGGGACTCGGGGTGAGGTTCTGCAGAATTTCTGTCCTTCGAAGGGTCAAAGGTGCAATTAAAGTCCCCACCAATGCACACACATTGGTCGAGATCAACTGATTTCAGGTGGTTTATCATGGAGGTGAAAAAGGCCTTTCGGTCCCTGCTCTCACTAGGTGCGTACACATTGAAAATGGTGCAGCGGAAGTTTTGATGTACGAGCTGAAGGGAAATAAGCCGGCCTTTTATGACTTCATGAAAATAGCAAGAATCGAAAGCTAGACCTGGCTTTAGAAAAAACCCAACCCCAGCAGGTTTGGCTGACAGATTGCTAAAATAGCATTGTCCTTAAAAGTTTGGCACCAGTCATGTTCCTCGTTCGGTGTGATGTGGGTCTCTTGCAGTAAAATAACATTTGCCTTTTTACGATCAAACAAGTTTTTAACTTGGGCCTGACGGAGGTGACTTGCACCCCCACCATTCATATTTAAGGTCGCAAAGGAAATATTTTTCATTCCGTGTTAATGAAATCGACCTGTGCTTGGGAACATTCCGTACCTGCTCGGGTAACAAACTTTCTTAATCTGTGGAATTGAGATCTCGTCAGGGTCAAAATCCTCATGCGCTTTGATTATTGACTTTGCGGTGCAAATGAATGCTGCCAAGACAGGGAAATAGTCTTTAATTACGATGTTACGGTGACAATACGTTTCGTTAAGAAAGGTAAAAATGAGTTGAGGGGATACTTGTGAGTGACCTGTCACCGATTGTGACAGCTCGGTTGCCTCAATGTCATCCTCGGACTCAGACACGTCAGATAACATGTCGTCAGGTTCTGGGGTATTACCTGCTGCCCCCGCGATCTTGTCTGGAGGCACCTTCACAGTTTCCCAAGGTGTTCCCGAGAGCACTCATTAACACTTTGGTTTATATTTTTTGTATCTGGGATTGTGGAGCTTGGGTTTGAGACCCCAGCAAACTCAGATTTACCGGCCCCATTTGTAAAGTGGGAACGTTTATTGAATCCTTTGTCTGCTCGGTATTTAAAGGGGAAACAAGCGGAAAACCATTCCCCAACTCGGAAATGGTAGTAATTTCACTGGAGGTTTCGCACACGGAAACTTCCAGGTGAGAGGTACAAATTATATTTTTCGGCTCATTTACATAATGAGACTCACTGGTATCGTTGGTAACGGTATTCATATACTCAGTTAGTGAGGGAATGTCAGAGGGACACTCGGACACATGTGCACCGGGGATGGTGCCACCCATGACCGCCTTCTTTGCAGCACCAGCGAAATTGCTTATTAGCACTGGTGCTCTTCGCTTTTTAGAATACACTATGGATTCTTCGTTCATGGGTTCAGGAAAGGGGGCAATGCTAGTTGTGTCGGTCACATCGGTGGGCGTCATCACATTGGAATCGGAGAGCACCGGTGTGTCAGACAACTCAGTCGGGGTGTCGGAAGGTACGGTCGGGATGTCAGAAGGTACGGTCGGGATGTCAGAAGGTACGGTCGGGGTGTCAGAAGGTACGGTCGGGGTGTCAGAAGGTACGGTCGGGGTGTCAGAAGGTACGGTCGGGGTGTCAGAAGGTACGGTCCGGGTGTCAGAAGGTACGGTCCGGGTGTCAGAAGGTACGGTCCGGGTGTCAGAAGGTACGGTCCGGGTGTCAGAAGGTACGGTCCGGGTGTCAGAAGGTACGGTCCGGGTGTCAGAAGGTACGGTCCGGGTGTCAGAAGGTACGGTCCGGGTGTCAGAAGGTACGGTCCGGGTGTCAGAAGGTACGGTCCGGGTGTCAGAAGGTACGGTCCGGGTGTCAGAAGGTACGGTCCGGGTGTCAGAAGGTACGGTCCGGGTGTCAGAAGGTACGGTCCGGGTGTCAGAAGGTACGGTCCGGGTGTCAGAAGGTACGGTCCGGGTGTCAGAAGGTACGGTCCGTGTGTCAGAAGGTACGGTCCGGGTGTCAGAAGGTACGGTCCGGGTGTCAGAAGGTACGGTCCGGGTGTCAGAAGGTACGGTCCGGGTGTCAGAAGGTACGGTCCGGGTGTCAGAAGGTACGGTCCGGGTGTCAGAAGGTACGGTCCGGGTGTCAGAAGGTACGGTCCGGGTGTCAGAAGGTACGGTCCGGGTGTCAGAAGGTACGGTCCGGGTGTCAGAAGGTACGGTCCGGGTGTCAGAAGGTACGGTCCGGGTGTCAGAGGGTACGGTCCGGGGTGTCAGAGGGTACGGTCCGGGGTGTCAGAGGGTACGGTCCGGGGTGTCAGAGGGTACGGTCCGGGGTGTCAGAGGGTACGGTCGGGGTGTCAGAGGGTACGGTCGGGGTGTCAGAGGGTACGGTCGGGGTGTCAGAGGGTACGGTCGGGGTGTCAGAGGGTACGGTCGGGGTGTCCCGACTATTTTCAGGGTGGCATAGTTCCGAACCCGAAGGATCGGTAACCGACACAATTTCGGTCTTCGAGGCTGGCCGATAGGCACAGTGTGACCAGAAGGGACGAGGTTCTCCTGACCACGTGGCCCTCGACTTGGTGGGGTTTGTCCGCACAATGTGGGCGCTTCAGGATGAACTTTAGCCGGGGAGCGTTTGGGCGCCCCGGTCTGATACTGCCGCCCATGCGCATAACAACGTCTGAGTGCATGTGGATCCCGGCGGTCCCACTGGCCTAGCGCTACCATGTTTAGACAGCGAAATCCGTCCCCGGGCACCGGCACCTACTCCCGGAAGTCGAGAGAATAGCGGCGCCAGGCACGGTTGGACACCGCGGAGCCCCGGCGGACCAGGGACGCGCGAGCCTACGCGTTAGCGTGCTATGGCGGAACCAACGGCTTCGGCCACGGCCAGGTCGATACTCGGCCCGGCCGCACCGGAAATGAACTGGTTCGACACCCGCGCTAGAGAGGTCGCGGGCGACTGAGATGTATTAACAAATTAATTAATTAATTTGAGACGTCCAATTTCTAGTGTTTGTAAATTTGGAAGAGCTTGACCCTAGCCTTTCCCTTGCGAGGGCAAGGAGGAACTTAACACTTAAGCTTAGTTTGAAGTACACCCTGACCAGCGCTCACGGTGGGACGGCAAGGCAACCAGAAGGGACGAGGTTCTCTTGACCACGTGGCCCTCGATCTGGGAAGCGAGAGGCATTCCATTAGTGGATGCGCCCCTCACGCCCGACTTTTGGGCGGCCCCGGCAGGCCGTTTGTTTTGACGTTCCGTGACAGGCCCCGTACCCCCACCTCCGGGCCGACCGGGCGACCGGAATGAATCCCGGTGTCCCGATCCGAACCTTCAGAGCGGGCCGGCTGGGGAGTGACTGGCACCCCGTACCTGCACTTTCCGTCCCTGCGGTCCCAAATACCGGAACCACCCGAATACCACTTTATTCGACAAAATGAGGTGCGGCCTACATCTCGGCAAGACCACGGCCCGAACACGACCCCTTCACTCGACGATACCTATCGCAATATAACTCGCATAAATTCGCAGCATACCCCCTTCTTGTCGCGGTATACTTACGCTTATGCTCTCGACGCAGTGTGGAAACAACAATTAATGAAACAGATTCTTAATTTGGAAGTAAAACGAAAACGTGCACAATGAGACAAGATTTCCTCAGAATCGACCCTCGTGCCGGGGACGCGACGACGCCACTGCGCCCGAGCCTTAGAAAACCAACCCTATATAAGTCAATACCTCCAACGACACAGGTGCGCATTCGTGCCGCGTGACGTGGTGACGTCATCGCGTTTTCACCATAAAAGACTTATTTGATATAAGTTAATATTTGGAATAAGTCGGTCAATTTTTGCCCAATCTTCGCTAAATAAAGGTTGTCCTTACTTACCTAGTGGTGTTCCTATCCACCACAAGTAGCCCGGTGTAATAATCGAAAACCGATTCACTGAAAACCGATTCAAAATGGCCGCTCGCTACGATTTTCCACGATCACATTTTATTTTCACCACTTCAAATCGACCGAATTTCACCAAATAAGATACCACACTCGATGCGGGGATCTCATTTTCATGGCAAAACTGTACACAGAATTCAAATTCGTTGTGAAATGGAGCCGTGCACCATAAAACCAAAATTTCCTCGGAATCAAGTCGTGCCGGGGACGTGATGACGTCACTGCGTTTACAGCGTTGAGACTAATGTTTTATAAGTCCATATTTTGAACAACTCGGTCAATTTTTGCGTGCACAATGAAACAAGATTTCCTCAGAATCGACCCTCGTGCCGGGGACGCGACGACGCCACTGCGCCCCAGCCTTAGAAAACCAACCCTATATAAGTCAATACCTCCAATGACACAGGTGCGCATTCGTGCCGCGTGACGTCATCGCGCTTTCACCTTAAAAGACTTATTTGATATAAGTTAATATTTGGAATAAGTCGGTCAATTTTTGCCCAATCTTCGCTAAATAAAGGTTGTCCTTACTTACCTAGTGGTGTTCCTATCCACCACAAGTAGCCCGGTGTAATAATCGAAAACTGATTCAAAATGGCCCCTCGCTACGATTTTCCACGATCACATTTTATTTTCACCACTTCAAATCGACCGATTTTCACGAAATAAGATACCACACTTGATGCAGGGACCTTATTTTCGTGGCAAAACTGGACCCAGAATTAAAATTCGTTGTGAAATGACGGCGTGCACAATGAAACAATATCTCCTCAGAATCTAAATTCGTGCCGCGGAACGTGGTGACGTCATCACGCTTCGCCCTTAAACGATCTATTTTATATAAGTTCATATTTTGAATAACTCGGTCAATTTTTGCCCAATCCTCTCCAAACAAAGGTTCCCGTTACCTACAGATACCCCTCTATCCTCCTAGAGGCGAAGTCAGGATGAATTTCGCAATAAAATTAAAGTCCTTCGGCGACGAAAATCCAGCGTGCGGTTTTCCTATGTAACTTTACCCCGAGGTAATTTCACCAAAAATCATCGAAATTTCGCGGGGCCAGCCTCTGTCGAGTGTTAAGACATACTAGCGACTGCGAAATCCAGAATCAGAATTAAAATCCTAGTCTCCGTTCACTCTCGGGGGCCTCCAAGAACAAATCGCATATATTCCTAATGAAAAAACTCCGGAGTTCCTAAATCCCAAATCCCATGCCATCCGATGTCAATCCATATATCCACACCTCGCTACGAATGTTATGCATCTAATGATAAGCATAAGAACCATCAAAAAATATTTTAAGACCAGTTTATTCGACTAAATGTGGCGCGGCCTAGCATCTAGTCAAGACCAAGTCACCAAGGCCGACCACGCATCCCGACCCCAAATTCCTCATTCGACGATAACTAAACAATATATTATATGACTCGCACCGTACATACCTCCTTCTAGTTCTTGTTCTTGTTCTTGTCTTGGTATACTCACTCAGACTCACCCTCGCACAGGTAACCGAGGCCGAAGAAACGGCGAAGCGAGGCGACCACCAACAAACACGTCCTCGCCTCGAATTTCCTCCCGCCCACACAATTGCAGGGAAGATGGAGGGAACAAAGGCAGGAAAGAACGAGAGGGAAAAAGTGTCCAGTGCACTCTATCACAACTGAATCCTCTCAGCTCCCCCAAATGGCGTCTGCTCCGCCTCGTGTCCAACTCCGAACCATTCTTCCTCGAACGACCTTCGACACTCGTGCCGGGGACGTGATGACGTCACTGCGCTTCAGTCTTAGAAAACTAATTTTTATATAAGTTAATATTTTCACTAACTCGGTCAATTTTTGCCTAATCCTCGCCAAACAAAGGTTCCCGTTACCCACAGATACCCCTCTATCCTCCTAGAGGCGAAGTCAGGATGAATTTCGCAATAAAAATAAAGTCCTTCGGCGACGGAAATTTAACACGGGGTTTTCCTATGTAACTTTACCCTGAGGTAATTTTACCAAAAATCCTCGAAATTTCACGGGTCCAGCCCTATTGAGTGCCTCAGGCCTCTCAAGTCACTTCACAGAGTCGGGCTAGAGTCAAGCTCAAAAGGGTTTTCTTTCCCCACTGATTCCCCCACTGAAGGTACGGTCGGGGTGTCAGAAGGTACGGTCGGGGTGTCAGAAGGTACGGTCGGGGTGTCAGAAGGTACGGTCGGGGTGTCAGAAGGTACGGTCGGGGTGTCAGAAGGTACGGTCGGGGTGTCAGAAGGTACGGTCGGGGTGTCAGAAGGTACGGTCGGGGTGTCAGAAGGTACGGTCGGGGTGTCAGAAGGTACGGTCGGGGTGTCAGAAGGTACGGTCGGGGTGTCAGAAGGTACGGTCGGGGTGTCAGAAGGTACGGTCGGGGTGTCAGAAGGTACGGTCGGGGTGTCAGAAGGTACGGTCGGGGTGTCAGAAGGTACGGTCAGGGTGTCAGAAGGTACGGTCGGGGTGTCAGAAGGTACGGTCGGGGTGTCAGAAGGTACAGTCGGGGTGTCAGAAGGTACGGTCGGGGTGTCAGAAGGTACGGTCGGGGTGTCAGAAGGTACGGTCGGGGTGTCAGAAGGTACGTTCGTGGCATCTGAAGGTGCGGTCAGGGTGTCAGAGGGTACGGTCCGGGTGACGGAAGGTACGGTAGGGGAGACAGGAGTTACGGTCCGGGTAACGGAAGGTACGGTAGGGGTAACAGGAGATACGGTCCGGGTGTCAGAGCATGGTCGGGGTGTCAGAAGACGCGGTGGAGGGATTGGCCTTTTTACAATCTTTCGTTATGTCCCGATTCACCACACTTTGGACAAGGTCTTCGGGACAAAACCTTTTAACGTGTCCGAAATCTCCACAATTAAAGCATGTTAAGGAGGCTGAGGAAGCATACATGTGGTATTCCTGATCGTCCAACGATACTTTGAAGGATATATTTAAACCTGTATCGGCTCCGCGATGCGGGAGAATCATGTACACTTGCCTCCTAAAGCTCATTACATGTTTGACACGATCGCTGCGGCACCCGAGCGGAATCATTGAGATTCGGGAAACAATTTTTCCATAACGAGACAGAACGGATAGGAGTTTCTCGCCTGGCATGAACGGTGGAACGTTGGATATTGTTATCTTGGTAGCTGGTGTATCCATAGGGGATACCGTAATATAATGACCCCCTTTTATGGTTAGACCGGTACAAACGACGTCATGAACGAGCTTTTCTTCTGACACGAAGACAACAAATTTCTGGTTCATTCGTGATGCCGCTCGAACATTACCGTCTCCTATGATGGATCCCACGGCAAGGATAATGTCCTCAGTAGGAGCTCCTTCAGGCGGAACACATGCGAATGCATGCTTACGTGTTAAATTTTCGAACGCCTCGTAACGAGAGCGTGTATTCGCCATACCAGCGAATTTACCCCCCCCCCCCCCCCCTCTCCCCCCACTTGTCCAAACCGGACAAGAAGGTATCAAACCTAAATAATCGAACTAAAGTAAATAATAAATGTGCATGATAAGCACAAAAATGGCTTACAAAGCGCCGTCAAAGCCAGTAGGCCGCACCCAAAATGGGCCCGCTCTCAATCCTCTCTCTCGAAGACAAAGGTGTAGAACGGATGAAAACAAAATGCCAATGCACACAGGATGGAAAAGGAGAGGGAGGGGGGGGGGGGGCAGGGGAGGGCAGGAGAGGAGGAAAACTCACAATGGACTCACTACAACACAGAGCAGTTGCGCACAGCCGCCATGACGCCATGCCCAACACGAACGGCCTGCAGGGGGCGAGAGAGAGAGAGAGAGACTTTGACTTTTGAAGCTCTTTTATTATAAAGGTAAGAAAACCATACAAGTCATGCAAATAATAAAGTCACCACAATTCCAAACATGTGCAGCCAAACAACAACAATAAAAACACCAAACTATAAAATAAAAAACTTAAACCATTATCAAGTTTACAAAACCCACCCTTTGCACACCATTTTTTCACAAAGGCTTGTAAATCCCTCAGATCGGCAGTCTGCAGCCTCCTCACTCTCTGCAGACCTGGACAAAATCACAGTCTGGGCAAACAAATGGAACATGTCTTTCAATCCTGATAAATCTCACACTCTTACGATGTCTCTCCGAAAAGACCGACTGGAAAACCCTCCCATCCACTTTCTGAATAATCCTCTCCAAGATGTTCTGTCACTCAAGCTTTTGGGTCTCACTATTTGCCATGATCTTTCCTGGGAAAACCACATTTCAAATCTGGCCTCCAAAGCCAGTCGCCGACTGGGCATCCTCCGTCGTGCGAAGTCCTTCCTTGGCACACCTGAGCTCCTCACCACATACAAGGCTTTCATCCACAGCTCAATGGAATACTGCTCTACCCTCTGGGCTGGTGCTCCTGCCTCACACCTAGCCCGTCTTCGCGCTGTTGAAACCAAAGCGTTCAGAATCATTGGAATCTCCCGCGATTAAGCTAACTCCAAGGGCCTTTCACTCACTCACCGCAGGCAGGTTGGTGGTCTTTCCGTCTTCTACCGACTCCTCTCTGGCCTTGCCCCCCCAGCCCTCTCTGGGCTCTGTCCCCCAAATATTCCTACAGGTCGCACAAGATCTGCCTGCAACCCTCTTATGGTTAAACTGCCAAAATCAAGACTTTCTGCTCACCTTCACTCCTTCATTCCTCTTTTCTCCCGCCTCTGGAACAAACTCCCTCACTCTCTTCAATCCCACTCCACCTTCCAAGTCTTTAAAACAGCTGTTCACCACCATCTCTTATCTTCCCCCATCCAAAACCTAGATCTTTTCTACCCCCGCTAATTTCACCCCAATTCCACTTTTTGAAATACCAACTTCTGTCCTGGAAGTCCTTGGTGTCCTTGTGCTTTATACTTCTCCCTCCCCCCCCCCCCTTCCCATGCCTCCTCCCCCCGGGCCCTCTCCCTTCCACACATCTCCCTGCTCTCGGATGTTGTGTTTGTGTGCTGCCCTTTTCTCCCCATCTTGTCTTCCGCTCCCTCTTTTTGTGTATTTTGTTTGTCTGGTCGATTTGTTTGTGAAGTAAATGTTAGCTCTTTCACGAGCCTCGATTCAGTATACAAAAAAAATATATAAAAAAAATCGAGAGATTTTGCAATTTAGTGTCATAAAGACTATATTGTTGACAGAACGATTTGACCTGACCCTTTGCGAGGTCCCACCACAGTCGAAGGTTAGCATGCTCAAATTTGGAGGACCGAATTCTTTCCCACACGGCTCGAAAAGCCTCTTTGAATCTCATATCATTCAGCAGGTGGGTATTGTGACCAATACGCACTACCACCTGAGGCCAGAGGCAAAATAAAACCCATTGAAACCAGGTAATGGTCTGTGAAACCAGTTGGGAGTATCTGGGTTGTGGC
Organism: Myxine glutinosa; assembly: GCF_964187855.1. NCBI lineage: Eukaryota > Metazoa > Chordata > Myxini > Myxiniformes > Myxinidae > Myxine > Myxine glutinosa. The sequence continues at coordinate 75,414,551 of NC_136266.1, read as the reverse complement.
CATCACATTTAGCATTGGCTTATTCACCTAGAATCTGTCTGGCCTTGCCATTGATATCCTCCCATCCTGGCATCTGCACCACGTATAGCACCATGAAGTTGGGTGTGGCAACCTTCAAACATCTTTCAAATGCTGATTTTTGATGATGTTCTCCAAAATCCTCGTAGAAGCCGGATGGGGTTCATGACCGGTCCTGCTTACGGAAGGATTGATAGTGCAATTGAAATCACCAGCATACAGATGAAAGCGGTTGTATCCAGTCCTTTTACAAAGTCATGCAGAGTGGAAAAGAACACTTCTTTCCATGGGCTCACTCGGTGCATATACGTTCACAATGATGATCCTTTGCGTGTTGCAATAGAATTCCACCGCTATCAGATGTCCCTTATAAATTTCCTTAAAGACAATCTTCCGAGCAGGGATTCTATCACTCAAGGTGATGGCAACACCAGCTTTGGGTGTGGTAAAACCACTCAGCCACCACTGCCCTCGATAAAGTTTTCCCCATTCAGCAACCAGGGTGTTCGTAGCATGAGTCTCCTGTATCAGGATGATGTCGGCTTTCACCCTCTCCATCGCCTGAATTGTCTGAATTTTTCGTAAGGGGGTACAACCCCCATTGATATTCAGGGATGCGATACATATCTCTCGCAATGCCATTTACAAAGGTAACTCACCCTCCGCCTGCAATTCCTTATTCGCCTTTGTGACCGCTTTCCGAAGACGCTGAAATTGGGCCTCCAAGATTTCCATTGGGTCATTTCTTTGCAGGAGGGGTCTTGCAGCCCTGATGAAAGTTTTCACATCGGGAAAATGGTCTTTGATCACAAAATAGCGTTGCCTAAACGTCTCGTTTAGGAACCTAATGACGTTTTCCTTTGTTGCTTCCATCTGTTCTTCTTCCTGATCATTCACAGACACAAGGCTTTGAGCTTCCTCATCCAGCTCCCTAATCACATCAACGTTGGAACTCCTTTGTTGTGTGTCAGGAGCTGGCACACCTTCTGTGTCATCACCACTGCAGTCTTCTTGTTGCATCACCAGGGGCACATCTGTGCCACCACTGCTGCCTATTTATAGGTCTGCTTGGACCATCATCCTTGGTCGTTTCAACCGGATGTGAGCAACAACCGTCGTCACTCAGGACCTGGGACTGCTCGTTGTCACAAGGGACAATGGTCCCATCATCACAACCAATACTGGTGCATTGATTTTCTTCAACAAGAGCAAGGGGTGAAGTCCTACTCTCCTCTGTTTCGTCACCACCCTGCCTAGCTTGCCGAGAATCATCAGGATAGTCTGAGATACTGTTTGTTTGTACGAGTATCACTTTGCTGCCTTTGTCTTCCACCTCGGCGCTCAAAAAGGTACGTTTTAGGTTCCTCTTAGCCTCGGTGCCTTTCATCAATCCCTCCTCAAAAACCATATGATCTTGAGGTTGCAGCCTCTTGTCCACATCGACTGGGTGCTCCCCTGCTGCACTAACCTCAGCAACACCGCCACCACTTGCCACACCCTGGTCTTCTGGTGTGGATCTCTGTACCCCACCAGGCTCATGAACGGGGGGCACTGCATCAGTCACAGGGGGGGGCCGACCCAGCTGCTGTAGCGTACGTCTTCTTGGCGTCTGGGCAATACTGCTTAGTGTGTCCGTGTGCTCCACATCCGTAGCAGATCAAGGTCTCGGTAGCCATGAAAATCCTATATTCATGTTCGCCTACTTTAAAGATGTGGGAGGTGTTCAACTGCTTCGCTGCGTCTTTTAAAACAACAAAACAAAAACGTCTAAACGATTGTACGTGCTTCAACTGCCGTTTCTCGTACGTAGAGGAACCCTCATGATTCGAGAGACGACAGCACCAAACTCACCTAGCTTGTGCAGGATTTCCTCGTTACCTAGAAAAGGCGGAACATTGCTCAGAATGACTTTAACTGCCGGCGTGTCCATCGACGACACAGGAACAAACAGATCGTTTCCCCAAGGTCAAACCATTCTGCACAACAATATCGGCCAGACTTATTTGCGAAACAAATACCACAATTTTGTGATTCATACGGGATGCGGCACGAATATTACTCACGTCGATGAAATCCCCAATCGCGAGCAAAAAATCATCCATTTAAACTCCCTCCGGGGGGACAAGGCACAGCCCGTGCTTACGCGATAAACCCTCATCGGTAACACGATCGGCAGACCTTTGGCTACTCCTATTAGCCATATCGTCAAAGGAGAAACGAAATGAAAGCAAATAGATTTGTATAATCCTAAAAAAAAGAAATAGAAAAGAAAAATATATATTGTGGCGGACACGAAAGCCCACTGGCGTGGTGACATCATTCCGCGCACCAAGTGGGCGGCGGCCACGCCCGAGGGGTAGGCGTGGCCTCAGGATATACACCGGGCGCGCAGCCCGGAGCGCGACAGTACTACAGTGACCTCTTTGAATAAAGAACATTAAACTTACCGCGTTGTCCGCTTCCTCCTTGGTAGCAAGTCACGCACGTAGCACCGCATGCTAAATTGGTGACCTCCGCGCCCCTGCACGATCAAGGGGCTCCAGGAGTTCCTGGGCATGGTAAACTTTTACCATCGGTTCCTGCCACGCATCGCCCAGCTCCTGCGCCCCTTACACGAGGCCCTTCGAGGGAAGCCGGGCAAAGGTGACGTTACCTGGACCGAGCAGATGGACACGGCGTTCTTGGGCGCGAAGCTCGCCTTGGCCAACGGCACCATGCTCGCGCACCCGGTGCCCAATGCACCGATCGCCCTCACCACCGACGCCTCGGACTACGCGGTGGGCGCGGTGCACAAGCAATGGGTTCGTGGTGCTTGGCAACCGCTGGCGTTCTTCAGCCGGCAGCTTCGCCCGCCCGAACGCCGTTACAGTACCTTTGACCGCGAGTTGCTTGGGCTTCACCTGGCGGTCAGGCACTTCCGCCATCTGCTCGAGGGCCATGCGTTCATGGCCTTCGTCAACCACAACCCACTGGTTTTCGCGATGGGCAAGGTCGCCGAGCCGTGGTCGGCCCGGCAACAGCGTCACCTCGCGGCCGTGTCCGAGTACACGATGGACATCCGACACGTCGCGGGAAAGGACAACCCGGTGGCCGACTGCCTTTCCCAGGCCATCGCCCTCGCAGTCCACCTTGGCATCGACTATGCCCAGATGGCGGCGGACCAGGCCGCCGACCCCGGGGTCCAGGCCTTGCGGACCGCCATCACTGGCCTCCGCATCACCGAGGTGCCCTTCGACGGCGTGGGCACGGCCCTCGTTTGCGACGTCTCCCTTGGGCGGCCTCGCCCCATCATGCCCGCAGGCTGGCAGCGCCAGGTTTTTGACACCATCCACGGCCTGTCCCACCTGGGCACGAAGGCCTCCCAGAGGTTGGTCGCCGACAAGTTTGTCTGGCATGGCCTCCGCAAGGCCGTCCGCGGTTGGACCAGGACGCACCTCGCGTGCCAGTGCGCGAAGGTGCACCGGCACACCCAGGCCCCCTTGGCCCCGTTTACGGTGCCGGAACGTCGGTTCGACCATGTGCACATGGACCTAGTGGGACCTCTGCCCCCCTCGCGGGGTTTCACCCATGACCTTACCATGGTGGACCGCACCACCCGGTGGCCGGAGGCCGTGCCTTTGGCGGCGACGACGGCGGCAGACATCGCGCAGGCGTTCATCGCCACCTGGGTCGCCCGGTTCGGCGTCCCCTCGGACATCTCGTCCGACCGCGGCCCCCAATTCACCTCGGAGCTCTGGGCCGCGGTCGCGCGGGGGCTCGGGGTCCAGCTGCACCGAACCACGGCCTACCACCCCCAGGCCAACAGCCTGTGCGAGCGATTCCACCACTCGAAGGCCGCGCTCCGGGCCACCCTCGGCGACGGCGGCTGGGTCGACAGGCTCCCCTGGGTCCTGCTGGGCCTCCGGACGGCACCCAAGGAGGACCTGCGCGCATGCGCGGCGGAGTTGGTCTTTGGACAACCGCTGCGGGTGCCGGGCGAGTTCCTCCCCGACCCCACGGCACCTTGGTCCGCGGCGCAGGAGCGTTCTGCGCTGCAGGAGACCGCCCGGAGGTTTGCCCCCGTGCCGACGGTGCACCACGGGCACCCTCCTACACACGTCGCCCCGGAGCTTCGCACCGCGGAGTACGTCTTCGTCCGGCACGACGCCCACCAGACACCACTGCGGCCCCCGTACGATGGGCCTTTCCGCGTGCTGGAGACCGGGGTGAAACATTTCACCCTGGACATCGACGGCACTCCTGACCAGGTCTCCATAGACCGCCTCAAGCCGGCCCACCTCGACGCGGACCACCCACCCCCGGTGGCTCGGCCCCCGCATCGGGGCCGCCCCCCTGCGGGCGGACCCCCGGCACCACCCAGCACCGCAGGCACGCCGCCCCCTGGTCCGGCACCCATCCCGGGTACAGCCGGGGGCATCCCACCTGGCATCCCTGCACCCCGGACGCCGCCGGTCGCCAGAGGGCGCTTCGGCCGGGTCATCTGTTTGCACCGCAAACTGGCCCTCCAGGTGCGCGGGAATTCTTGGGGGGCGTGTGTGGCGGACACGAAAGCCCACTGGCGTGGTGACATCATTCCGTGCACCAGGTGGGCGGCAGCCACGCCCGAGGGGTAGGCGTGGCCTCAGGATATACACCGGGCGCGCAGCCCGGAGTGCGACAGTGCTACAGTGACCTCTTTGAATAAAGAACATTAAACTTACCGCGTTGCCCGCTTCCTCCTTGGTAGCAAGTCACGCGCATAGCACCACGTGCTAAAATATACACTGTATATTAAATAACTAAAAACGAAAGCACGGTTTAAACCACGTTAGGAAAAAACGTGGTTTAAACAAACCCTCACCGTGCTGGCTCTCCCTCTCTGTGTCTCGAAAGAGGGAAAAAAGAGGGACAGGTGGTAACGAAGCAGGAAGGGAGGAAAAAGGTCAACAGACACGACAAAAGTACAAAAGGAAAAAAAACAAAGGAAAGGGAAAGGTAAAAAGGGAGGTGGGGAGAGGACGAAAACAACACGAGCCAGGTGCGACAACACACAAACACGAGCACACGCCATCTTGCCACGCCCAACAACAAATGGCCAGCAGGGGGCGAGAGAGAGAGAGAGAGACTGAGGCGGATTCTTCCTCTTTAAGGGACCACACGAGCTTTTTCTGACGTCACCCTCTGGTCAATCGTCCGATCACTGTTCATCACCCCATGGCTCCTTAACCACTCACAAAGCTCGGGCATGGTTTCTCCATTATGAGTCATCAAGGGCGGAGCCTAGTCTCTCAGGGTTTGGTTTCGAGAATATTCGGGGTTTGGTCCGCATGACGGTGTTGTGGGTGAATGAAGCACTCGTTTTTCTTGTTGTTGTAGTAATGGAGCTGGATGCATGGTTGGCCGAGTTTCGTAAGAACATTAGAAAAATCACAGGAGGCAATTACATACTGGGAATTATCCTTAAGCGCTATTTAAGTAACACAAAAACCACCCGCCGTGTGGTGACACGTAAACACTCTTAAGCTCATGGTTTACCCTGCTTATGGACATCAAAATAGGCTTTCTACGCATCACACGACGGTCCATGCTAAAACCTCTACGATCCTAACTCCACTATTCTATTTCTTCCCTACCTCCACAAATGCAACAGTAAGTTTCCAGGAGTCTGTTTGTCACATTACAATAGTCGTTGGGACCACAGAATTATCTGGGTGAAGCATAGATGGGCGCTTGCGACATATATAATTCGGCCGAGCAACCATTGATCGTCAGCATGGCCTTAGACCAATTTGATCACGGCCTAATTCCGAATTACAATACAACCAGCCTCCATCATCAGACAAAGCAACCATAAGAAGCAGATTCCAAGCCTGAGACCAAGTATATTTATTTAAAAGCAAATGTTCGAGGGGAGAATTACATGAAGCAAAACAAAAATAGGAATGAACATTCTGAATAACGAAGACAAATTAATCTACAGTAAAACCCATTTACCCTTCCTGAACTATTTATTACCCGCACTCAAAGATGCAGATTCCTTACCTCTTCTATCTTAGGGCCCGTCCAATTACATGATATACACAAAGTAAATATTGTGGCGGGCACAAGGGGCAATAATTCCGCGCACCAGTGGGTGGCGCGAGCATCCAGGCGGAGAACTAAAATGCATGCCCCGCCTTTCGACCGATCAGCCACGCCCGGGGGCAAGGCGTGGCCTCAGGACATATATGCGGGCTCGAGCTGCTGAAGTGCGAGCTTTGAATAAAGACTTGTTGTACCAACGTGTTGTGGCCTACCTCTCTGGCAATCGAGTCGTGTGTGCACAGCACCACACTGGTGACCCCGATTGGTTCAGCCATTGCTGACCCCCGAACGCGCCATGGCTACCAAACGCCGTCGCAGTCAAACTCCTGGAGTTTTGGGAAGCGCAAGCCGACGTTTGGTTTGTGCAGGCCGAAGCGCAATTTCAGCTCCGAGGCATCACGGCGGACGAGACCCGGTACTACCACGTGGTCGCCGCCCTCGGGCCCGGCACTGCCGCCCGAGTCGTGTCCATCCATCGGCGCCCGCCGGGCGACCACAAGTACAAGGCGCTCAAACGTCTCCTCCTCACCACGTTCGGGCTCACAGAGATCGAACGTGCCAAACGCCTCCTGGACCTTCCCGCCCTCTGCGACACACGACCATCCGTCCAGATGGATTTCATGCTGTCTCTGCTTGGGGACCAGCGCCCGGATTTCTTGTTCCGCGCACTTTTCCTCCGCCAGCTACCGATACAGGTGCGCCTCGCGCTGGCCGGTTCCAACATCACGGAACCCCGCGCCCTGGCCGTAGAGGCCGACAAGTTTTTCGCGGCCTGCGACACGCGGTCGGTTTACGGTGCTGCCGTTGTGGCTCCCGGTGCGGAGGCTCCAGCGCCCCTGGCTTCCCTCGTGGCCGCTGCTGCGCCCCGCCCACTACCGCCGCCGCCACCACCACCGCCGCCGGCACGGCCGACGCGGCCGCCACCGCCGCAAACCTGGTGCTACTACCATGCCAGTTTCAGCCGCAAGGCTAAAACGTGCCGCCCGCCGTGTTCTTTTGACGGGTCGGGAAATGACCTGGCCGACGCTCACTTGCGGCCCTGAGCGTCGGCCATTCCGGCAGCCTCCTGTTCATCACGGACACCTTGTCCGGGCGTTCTTTGCGACACAGGAGCGCAGGTAAGCGTCCTCCCCGCCTCCACGTCCGACAAGCAAACCGCGGACCGGGGCCCCGCTTTACTTGCCGCCAACGGTACACCCATCCGCACATTCGGGAAGCGTTGCCTCTCACTGCGGTTCGGAGGGCAGCGCTTTCAATGGTCATTCGTTACCGCCAGCGTGCCAAAGGCCTTGCTCGGCGCGGACTTCCTATGTGCGCATGGGCTGTTGGTCGACGTTAAGCGCAGACGTCTCGTCCAGGCCGAAACCTTCAGCTCGCTCGCTCATTCGCTGAGCGGCTCATTGAGCAGCTCGCTGAGCGGTTCACTGAGTGGCTCGTCAAGCGGCTTGCTGAAAGGTTCCGTCCCAGCGAGGTTAGTCTGTACGCTTCCGGCAGCGGACGAGTTTACCCGCCTCCTCGCCAGTTTCCTGGCCCTCACGCGGCCCACCTTCTCAGCGGTGGCCGTCAAACACGGGGTGGAGCACCATATCCCCACGGTCGGGCCACTGGTCTATGCCCAGGCACGCCGACTCAACCCCACGAAGCTCACCGTGGCGAAAGCGGAGTTCGCCACGCTCGAACGGCTGGGGATCGTACGGCGCTCCAACAGTGCTTGGTCTTCTCCTCTGCACATTGTGCCAACGTCCGGCGGAGGATGGCGGCCGTGCGGTGACTACCGCCGGCTCAATGATGCCACCACCCCCGACCGCTACCCGGTCCCGCATATCCAGGACTTTTCTGCCCGGTTGGCGAACACGACCGTGTTCTCCAAGGTGGACCTCATCCGGGGCTACCACCAGGTCCCCGTCCCACCGGACGATGTCCCAAAGATGGCCTTCATCACCCCTTTCGGCCTCTTTGAGTTCCTGCGAATGCCTTTTGGGTTGAAGAATGCGGCCCAGGCGTTCCAACGGCTCATGGATAGCGTCTTGCGTGACTTACCCTTCATCTATGTCTACCTGGACGACATCCTAGTCATGAGCACATCCCGGGAGGAGCACCTGCTCCACCTCTGCACGCTTTTCGAACGCCTGGGCCAGCATGGCCTGATCATCAACCCCGCAAAGTGCCGTTTCGGCGTCGCCGCCATCGACTTCTTCGGGCACCGCATCACCAGGCACGGGGCCATCCCTTTACCGGCCAAGGTGGAGGCGGTCAGGGATTTCCCGTGCCCCCGCACGATCAAAGGGCTCCAGGAGTTCCTGGGCATGGTAAATTTTTACCACCGCTTCGTGCCCCACGTCGCCCAGCTCCTCTGCCCCCTGCACGAGGCCCTCCGGGGCAAGCCGGGCAAAGGTGACATCGCCTGGCCGGAGCCGATGGCCGCGGCGTTTGCGGGCTCAAAGCTGGCCCTGGCCAATGCCACCATGCTGGCGCACCCGGCGCCCGATCGCCCTCACCACCTACGCGTCAGACTACGCGGTGGGTGCAGTGCATGAGCAGTGGGTGAGTGGTGCTTGGCAGCCGCTGGCATTTTTTAGCCGGCAGCTTCGCCCGCACGAACGCCGCTATCGCACCTTCGACCGCGAGCTGCTCGGGCTCCACCTAGCGGTCCGACACTTCCGCCATCTGCTCGAGGGCCGCCCGTTCACGGCTTTCATCGACCACAAGCCCCTTGTGTTCGTGAATGCCAAGGTCGCTGAGCCATGGTCGGCAAGGCAGCAGCGTCACCTCTCTGCCGTGTCCGAGTACACGATGGACATCCGTCACGTCGCGGGTAAGGACAACCCGGTGGCGGATTGCCTTTCCTGGTCCGTCGCGCACGCGGTCCACCTCAGGATCAATTATGCCCGGATGGCGGAGGACCAGACCGCCGACCCCGGCGTCCGGGCCTTGCGGACCGCCGTCACAGGCCTCCGCGTCACCGAGGTGCCGTTCGACGTCGCGGGCGCGGCCCTCCTGTGCGACGTCTCCCTCGGCCGGCCTCGCCCCATCGTGCCCACTGGCTGGCAGCGCACGGTTTTCGACGCCATCCATGGCCTGTCCCACCCGGGCACGAAGGCCTCCCAGAAGCTCGTCGCGGCGAAGTTCGTCTGGCATGGCCTCAGTAAGGACGTCCTCGACTGGGCCAGGACGTGCCTCGCATGCCAGCGTGCAAAGGTCCACCGCCACACCCAGGCCCCGTTGTCCCCGTTTACGGTGCCCGAGCGTCGGTTCGACCATGCCCACGTCGACTTGGTGGGACCTCTGCCCCCCTCGCGGGGGTTCACCCACCTCCTCACCATGGTGGACCGCACCACTCGGTGGCCGGAGGCCGTGCCATTGGCGGCGACGTCTGCGGCTGATGTGGCGCAAGCCTTCATCGCCACTTGGGTTGCCCGGTTCGGTGCCCCCTCGGACATCTTGTCCGACCGTGGCCCCCAGTTCACCTCGGAGCTCTGGGGCACGGTGGCGCAAGGGCTCGGTGTCCAACTGCACCACACCACGGCCTACCACCCCCAGGCCAATGGCCTGTGCGAGCGCTTTCATCGCTCGATGAAGGCCGTGTTCCGGGCCAGCCTCCGCGACGGCAGCTGGACCGACAGGCTCCCCTGGGTCCTGCTGGTCCTCAGGACGGCGCCCAAGGACGACCTGCGTGCGTCCTCGGCAGAGCTGGTTTTCGGGCAACCACTGCGGGTACCAGGCGAATTTATCGCCGACTCCACGGCTCCTTGGTCCGCGGCGCAACAGCGCTCCACCCTGCAGGAGACCGCCCGGAGGTTCGCCCCGGTGCCGACGGCACACCACGGTTGCCAGTCCTCCCACGTCGCCCCGGAGCTTCGCACGGCAGAGTTCGTTTTTATCCGGCACGACGCCCACCGGGCACCACTGCAGCCCCCGTACGACGGGCCCATCCGTGTGCTGGAGACCGGGGAAAAGCACTTCACCGTGGACATCGGCGGTACTCCAGATCGCATCTCTGTGGACCGCCTCAAGCCGGCCCACCTCGACCTGGACCACCCCCCGCAAGCATCTCTGCCTCCACGTCGAGGCCGTCCCCCGGCGGGCAGACCCCCGGCACCCCCACCCACGCCGTCCCGCCATCCCCCAGCCCTGCACGCATCGCCAGAGGGCGTTTCGGCCGGGTCATCCGGCCTCCCTGCAAGCTCACCCTTCAGGTACCCGGGAATTCTGGGGGGGCGCGTGTGGCGGACACAATGCCAGCGGGTCATAATTCCGCGCACCAGTGGGTGATGCGAGTGACCGGACGTGGAAGCAAGGCTCGGGCCACGCCCGGAGCAAAGGAGTCATGAGGCTCAGGGTAGAACTGGAATACATGCCCCGCCTTTCAGCCGACCGGCCACGCCCGAGGGCAAGGCGTGGCCTCGGGATATATACGTGGGCTCGAAAGTCGAGCCCGCCCAGTGCTTACATGCGAGCATAGAATAAAGTGTTTGGTTTTGTTCAACGCGTGGTGGCCTACATTCTTGGCAAACGAGTTGTGTGTGCATAGCACCACAATATATCAAATGCTGATACACAAAATGCTGGTACATCAAATGCTGATATACCAAGTGCTGGTGCACCAAATGCTTGTACAACAAATGCTGGTACACAAAGTGCTGATACATCAAATACTGGTACACCAAATTTTGGTACTCCAAGTGCTGATATAGAAAATGCCGTTGCACCAAGTGCTGGTACACCAAGTGCTTATACACCAAGTGCTGATACACCAAATGCTGGTACATCAAGTGCTGATACACCAAATGCTGATACACCATGTGCAGATACAGGAAATGCTGGTGCAATAAGTACTGGTACACCAAGTGCTGATACACCAAATGCTGATACAGGAAATGGCGATACAGAAAATTCCGGAAATAAACTGATAAAGTACCCTCACGAGACCAACATTCATACATAGCGAATAAACAATTGTACACAGTGGTTAAGCCTATGTTTACAAAAGCTAACCTGCAGATATTTTCAATGTGGATTCAACAAAATGCTTCAACTGACGAATTCCTGTTTTACGTAAAACCCTCTGGAAGGCTTTGAAACTCTGGTCATGTCAGTTATTATGTCTTAATGCATTATTTTTTTATTTTTTTTTTGTATACAAGATCGAGGCTCGTGAAAGAGCTAACATTAATCACACAAAAAGTCAAACCGACACATAAAACACAAAAAATAAGGGGAGCAGTAGAAAAGATGGGGAGTGAGGGGGAAGGACACAAACACAACATTTGAGAGCAGGGACATCGGGAGAAATGTGGGCGGGGGAGGGCTTGGGGGGAGGTGGGAGAGGTACAAAACATATGAACACTGCAAGGACTTCCAGGAAAGAAGTTGGAATTTCAAAAAAAAAGTGTATCTGGGGTGAATTAGCGGGGTTACAAAAGATCAAGGTTTTGGATGGGGGAAGATAAGAGATGGTGGTGAACAGCTGTTTTAAAGACCTGGAGGGAGGAGTGGGATTGAAGGGAGTGGGGGAGTTTGTTCCAGAGGCGGGAGAAAATGGGATTGAAAGAGCGAAGGTGAGCAGAGAGCCGAGATTTTGGCAGTTTAACCATAAGAGGGTTGCAGGCAGATCTTGTGCGACCTGAAGGAATATTGGGGGGACAGAGCACAGAGAGAGCTGGGGGAGCAAGGCCGGAGAGGAGTCAGTAGAAGACAGAAAGACCACCAACCTGCCTGCGGTGAGTGAGTGAAAGGCCCTCGGAGTTAACTTCATCGCAGGAGATTCCAATGATTCTGAAAGCTTTGGTTTCAACAGCGTGAAGCCGAGCTAGGTGTGAGGCAAGAGCACCAGCCCAGAGGGGGGGGGGGGGAACAGTATTCCATTGAGCTGCGGATGAAAGCCTTGTATGTGGTGAGGAGCTCAGGTGTGCCAAGGAAGGACTTCGCACGACGGAGGATGCCCATTCGGCGACTGGCTTTGGAGGCCAGCTTGGAAATGTGGTTTTCCCAAGAAAGATCATGGCAGATAGTGAGACCCAAAAGCTTGAGCGACAGAACTTCTTGGAGAGGATTGTTGAGAAAGTAGATGGGAGGGTTTTCCAGTCGGCCCTTTCGGAGAGACATTGTAAGAGTGTGAGGTTTGTCAGGATTGAAAGACATGTTCCACTTGTTTGACCAGTCTGTGATGTTGTCCAGGTCTGCAGAGAGTGAGGAGGCTGCAGGCTGCCGATCTGAGGGATGAGGAATGGAACGGCAGATAGTGGAGTCATCAGCAAAGAGATAGACAGGATTTTCCAGAGAGTCGGAGAGATCATTGATGAAGACAAGAAATAGCACAGGGCCCAGAACACTACCTTGGGGAACTCCAGCCAGAACAGGAGGGGAGATGAGAGAAATCCATTCAGGGCCACACATTGACTGCGACTAGAGAGGAAGTCCGCAGCCATGCATGGAGATTTCCATGGATACCAAACGTGGAGAGTTTATGGTGAGCAGAGCGGGGTGCCAGACCGTGTCGAAGGCACGTGATATGTCAAGGGAGACAGCTCTAATTTCCTGTTTGGCATTGAGGACATCCATCCATTGTTGAGACAGCAGAAGCAGCATGTCCAGAGTAGAGTGACCTGGTCTGAAACCAAATTGTTGATCAGAGATCAAGCCATTGGAGAAGAGGAAAGATTTCATATCCGAAGCAATGATGGATTCCATGACATTGCTGATAATTGGGAGAAGGCTGATTGGTCTGTAGTTGCAAGGATCTGTTTTTCACCGTTTTTGTGTAAAGCGGTAATGTTTGCTAATTTCCAGGATGCTGGCAGATGACCTTGAGCAAAAGAGAGGGTGAATAGAACAGAGAGAGGGTGAAATAGAGCGGCAGAGCTGGATTTTAGGACCCGTGGGCTGATGCCGTCTGGTCCAGTTGCAGAATCAGAGTCGATGTTTGACAAAAACTGACAAGGTGGAGAACCTTGTCAGGAGAGAAGGACACAGAGTCCAGGAGCAGTTGGGTTCGACTGGGAAAGGTGGGAACAGAAAGACATGGGTTTGGGACACAAGATTTTGAGGCAAACACAGAGTTGAGGCATTCGGCCTTGTCACGTGCGGTGTCGACTGTGTAGTCATTTGAGGTAAGGGAGGGGATGGAGGGGGAACAAACACCAGAAACGGATTTGACCAGACACCACCAGGATTTGGAGGAAGGAGACAGGTTTGAGAGTTCAATCTTGAGTGTGGAGAGATAGTGCTTCCTGGCACTCCTGAGGGTAGACACATACTTGTTCCGAACTTGGTGGAAGGAACTGAGATTGCCTTCAGTTGGATTTGCCTTCCAAGAGGCAAAGGCAAGTTGTTTCAGGGCAACTGCCTCACCACAAGATTCAGTGTACCATGGACGGGAGGAAGGGTAAGACAACTGAAGACGAGATGGGATAAATCTGTGCATGAGAGAGAGCAGTTTGCTTTGGAAGAATTTCCAGGAAGAATTGATGTCATAGGCAGTAGAGATGGGAGACCAGTCCAGGTGATTGATGGCTGCTTGCAGCCCATGCCAGTCGGCCTGAGTGAAATGCCAGACTCGTCGGTGCTGAGGAGGCTCTCTGAGAATGGCCAGAGTGATGTCCACTTTAACAAGCACATGATCAGAAGAACCGATTGGAGCAGAAGAAGAGCAGCAGGCATTTGCAGGGAAGTTAGTCATAATCAAGTCCAGAAGAGAAGATACTCCATTGACTGAGATCCGTGTCGGGAAATTGACACATTGTGTCAGTCCCAATGAGTCGCAGAAGTCCTTTGCTGAGGTGCCATGGCTGGTGAGAGATGAACCCACACCCAGCCAGCTGGCATGATGACAGTTGAATTCGCCACATATGAGGAAGAGCGAGTTTGGATGAGTTGATAGAAGCTGGTCTATGTTGTCTGACAGCGAAATGTAAATGGAGTCATCACTGTTTGGAGGACGGTACAGAACACATATGAACAAAAGGTGGGAGCGGAGAGGAAGCCGTATCCAGAGGTACACCTGGGGGCGGGGTGGAGAGAGGGCAGTGCAAGGGGAGTGAGGAAGAGAGTTTTTGATAAAGATAGCCACCCACCACCAGGACGAGGCTCAGGTCGATCATACCGGAGGAGGGAGTAACCAGGAAGAGATATTTAGGAATCAGAGACATCTTGAAGGAGGAAAGTTTCTGTTAAGCAGATCAAGTCTGGATTGTCAGAAGCAACCTGAATGGAGAGATCAATCAGGTTTGAGCGAAGGCCCCAGATGTTTGAGGTCCATACCGTTAATGACGAGAGAGGGGGAGCATCGGGTGCAGGACAGGGGAGGGGAGGGTTAGGGTCAGATGAAGGATGAGATGGGGAGGTAGGAAGAGAAGTTGATAGTGTGTCAGAGATTACAGAAGAGTTACAAGAAAGGGAAGGATGAGGAGGATGAAAGGTTTGATGGTGATGGGATGAGGCATAGTGAGGGGTTGTTTGAGGGGGGGGGGGGGGGAAGAGGAAAGTAGAAGGTTGGGGGAGGTGGAGGTATGAGCTAGAAGGGAGATGAAGTGGGGAGGAGGCAGCTTTGAGAAGGAGGTGTGAGGAGGGAGAATATGAGAGGAATGGTTGGGGGGGAGATTTGAAGGGGAGGGGTTGGGGGGGAGTTTTGAATGGGAGGGGCAAGGGGGGAGTTTAGGAGGGGAGGGGAAAGGGGGGAGATTTGGAAGGGAGGGGCAAAGGGGGAGATTTGGAGGGGAGGGGCAAGGGGGGAGATTTGGCGGGGAGGTGCAAGGGGGGAGATTTGGCGGGGAGGGGCAAGTGGGGAGTTTAGAAAGTGGATGATTAATGAAAGATGAACATTTATAACAAATTGGGTTTGTTGTGATTTTCAAGTTCGCCATCCGTTTAAGAACGATGGAGGAGGGGTGGAATGAATGAGAATTTAGAGCACGTAGTGAGAAAGAATTATAAAAGATTGAACATTTTTTTGAAATGGAATGAGTTGAAGAGGAAATTGAAAGGAGCCTTTTAAATAGGAAGAAAAACAGCTTCTTGTAATATACGACTGAATAAAACACTCCAGGGGAATGTTTAAACATATTTAAACAGAACCGTGAAGAACAATCTTATATTCACGAAAATACCAACGGGGAGAGGGAGCCTAGAGGGACAACCACGTGTCACTTGAACAGGGCAAAGGTGGAAGGCAGGGCGATAATGGGGGTGGGGCGGGACAGCGCACGTGGACAGAGGCAAAAGCACACGATGGGACAAAAGCACATGAGGAGAAAGGGAAAATAAAAGTTGCTTTTTTTTGTTTGCTTTTTTTGGGGGAGGGTGGGGGTGGGGGTTACAACGTTAGACAAAGAGTAGATGTTCGGTGAAGTTTGGGGGAGAAGGGAAAATCAAAACACCTAGCAAAACCAGCAAAGGAAGGAACAAACTTCGACGGGGGTAGCCCGAGGCTGCAAGGCCTCACACGCGACGCTGCAAACAAAAACGATTAATTTATGAAAGATAAAGAGGACAAGGGACACACTATAGGTTCACACACCGAATGATAAATACAGTTTCGACAAAATACGATTGTGAACAATGACTTAACTTTGAAAACGTGGAGACCGTGTGGAGCTTCGAAAATCCGTGTCGTCGTCTCCAAGATCTCGCGAGATTTCCAAGCGAGCATTGGAGACTCCTGGAAAAATAAAAATCTATCCAAGTCTAAGATACACCCCCAATGCCTGCAGATTAAGTGAGATGTTAGTATGTGATGAGGCCCAAATTGACACAATAGAGTTGGAAATTGCAAATTTGTCCTTTTTAAACTTCCAATTTGCTGGTATTTTGCTCCCACTTCAACAATGTTTAGATCTGCCCAAATCTGCATAAAAGTAATTTCGTAGGTTTACAATGTTACACATTAATATATACTTACAAATGGAGGACTGATGTTTCTCCAACTTCAATTTCTGTACAAATAATTTAACGTCATAATAACCTAATTCTGTCACTCACAGACATATGGAATTTATACTGTTTCCTGATATACTCCACTTTAGATGTCTGACATCATCCTGTAACGATTATTAAACATCATCCACTGTGATGAAAATAACCTTCTGCTTCTGGTTTTTCCATTTGTTTTCTTAATAGTTTGTCAGCATACTGACATCTGTCTGATTTGTTCATGACATCATGGAGAGAATGGGACAATTGCACTAATGATGCTAATATTTGTTTTAATTCAGTTGTGCACTGTGTTACGGATTCGTCACTTCCGGCCTTGTTGTTATATACTTTTAGGATTTTTAGTTTACAGGTAGTATTGTTGTTAATATTTCTGTGTGTAATGGAGATGACTTTAGTAAAAGGTAAAAAGAAATGTTTGTGGAGGAAAAAGAAATGTTTGTGGAGGAAAAAAAAACTCGGCAAATAAACCGGAAGAGGATGGAGCATGGAGAAGAGGGAAAACGTCGGCTGGAGAAGGAGACAGCCGTGAGTCACATCAAGGCTGCGAGCTAACTTCCTTGATGTTGGTTGCGAAGGAATTGAGTCTTCCCTTGAAAGGGATTGCCCGCGACATCGTCCCATTCTGCAATTGCAATTAAACCTGCGTGTCAGGTTTTGTACCAAGCGTGAACTATTGTTGGCGGAAAAGCAAGCGCCTCCATTAAACTTAAAGGCCGCTCCACCGTTTTTCCTCGAGAAGGCCGTCCACCTGATGTATCTTGTTTTGTCATTGGGGTTCCCATATCGACATCATCGTGTTTATCTCCATTGGTTTCCATATCGGGTTAATCGTTGGTGGACGTGGGGTGTGTGGATTGCGCTCACATTTTGGGGGATTGTTACCTAGTGCTGCCATTTTCCCAACCTCACGTTGTAACTCCTCTTCCGCAGCGGCCAAACAATACCTGCCTGTTGGTCTTGCAGTTCCGCACGATTTCGACCTTCACCCAGTGTGGGGATTCGTGCACAGACTTTGGGATTGTTACATTCCACTCACGTTTGGCGTATCGTGAGTTTATTGATTTGAGAGTATTGGGGAATAATGGTACCATCATGTGTATCATTCATGAGATGCAAGTGATATTTTTCATGGTACCTTCGTTAAGAGTGTTATTACTGTGTACTAGCAATGGTACATGCCCTAAGGGCGGGGCCACAATTTGGAGGTCCAAATGAAAAGGTAAAATATCAGAAATTGAAGGCTTTTTTATTTTAAACGATTCATATAAACATCCATTAAATCATATCACATGCAAATCATCAAAATCTAAACAGTATTTTTAGAATTTCAATTTTAAAAAACCACATCACTGTTCACATTGGTAAATATTGTTACGGAACCCAACGTCGGCCTTTTTCCCCTTAAGAAGGGGGGATTAATCCCCTTGTCTATGACTGACCGACGTGAGTCCTGAAGTCCCAACGCTCCTTCCGGTCGGGAGCAGCCAGGGTATTTGGTCTATGAAAAGTCCCAAGGACCTGAGTGCCACTCCTGACCGCGAAGCAGGGGAGGGACTCCCGCTCGAACCCCGGTTTTAGATGGACTAGTTGCCGAGCGGTTTTAGCAACCCGAAGTTCGAGTCGTTTAGCAAAGACTAACCCAATCCTGAAACGTTGGCCAAAATCACGCCACAGGTGTTCAATGTGGAAACCTCTAAGACAAACGGATGTGAAGAAGAAGAAGGCAAAAGTAGGAAGAACAATAATTTATTACTAATATTTACACAATCAAAAGAACCAAGGAGGAGGAATGATACGAAAATAAAGACAGAAAGATGGAAGGACCAGAAGACACAGTGCAATTATTAACTTATCTAAACAGGCTTAACTTATACCCAGGGACAAGACACACAAAACAAACTCACGTACACAAAAGGATGGAATGGCAGGAATGGTTTGGGACGGCAGAGGAGGGTCCAGGCAGATGGTAGGCGTCGAGGTCCAGCTCCAAGCGCTCGCTCCAATCCGCGCTTTGGGTCGAGGCGAAAACCCGGCAAACACAGCGCCGCTTCGGGCTGGCAGCGAGGAGCCGGCTGCTCCACGTATTCGGTTTCACACTGGCAGCTGTCTCATGCGTCCTCCGCCTCCTGCGTCTCCGACGCTTTTTTCCTACTCCGCAGAATCTGCCTCTGGTACAGCGCACATCCCTCAGATCCCTCTCTCCGCTTCTCCTCAACTGGACTCTTACGCACTTTGTATCTGCTCGTGGGGGCTTCCTCGGTCATCTGAGGTGGGGGCTCCCGGCAACGGGTTATATAGGCCACACCCTCTCAAGCCATACCCCTGAGCCTTGGTTGGTCGTTCGGGGCTCCACCCTTCATGATGAGGTGGGGGCCACGCCTTTCTTCTCCGCACTGACTGCGTGCTCAATGGAGGCAAATGCAGTTGGCAATGCCCTGGTGTTGGGCTAGCGGCTAGGGTGCCGGCTTAGGATCCTAGGATCCTGGGTTCGAATCCCGGTCGATCGCTGAATTAACGCCAGGGAAGGTTGACTCAGCCTGTCATCCTTCCGAGGTCGGCTAATTTGAGTACCAGTTCACTGGTAATTCCCTGTTTGTCGTTAAAGGCGGCAAAAAGGGTTGGCGTCAGGAAGGGCATCCGGCCGTAAAACATTGCTTCAAAAAGGGGACCAAAAAACAACAACAACCATGGTTCCCGAAAAAGGCCAACCCCCGCTTTGCGGGGAAAAATGGCCTCTAAAGGTGGTTTTTTTTTATAATGCGAATCGCGATGGTGATGCCACTAACCCCATCCAAAGTGACTGGCACTTCGAAGATGCCATGGGGGTGTCGGAGGGACCTATCTTATTTCATCTGATGCAATGCAGAGTCAACTAGAGGGAAACACAGCCTTAAACTACATAGAATAAGGAGATAACTATTTAGAAGGGTATAAGGTGGCCTACGTGCATGTATATGGACTAACTAAGAGGACGACCTTTGACCTTTACACACAAAACAGAGATATTTACAAGAATTCATTACACTTACAGAGGGTGATATTTACAACAATTACAAATCCGCAACACTGCACCCTCATCCTCCAAGGCACGTCCCGGGCCTATAAAACTTACTTAGTGTGACACGTAGGTGTAATTCCCTCTATAATTAACCTGACCCTGAGTGCGACAGTTTTAAAACACAAATAAATATGTCCCTCTGCTGCATTGCACCCTATCTAACAGATTTACGCCCACAGGATAACCGAATTGCGGAATTGTCTTCAAACTAAACATGAACGGTGGGGTGCATTATTTACAAGTGACGCTACTTGGACTATTTACAAAACGCAACCCAGGACCTGCGATTGTTCCTTTTGGGGGGGGGGGGGGGAAGACAGCCTGCACTGCATCGACGCGCCAGCACCTATAAAGAGCACCATAAAGCACCAAAAAAACGCACCAGTCAGTGCACAGTCACCACAGTTCGTAATAAAAACAAAACAAAACCCTGCTGGTGGTCTTGCTCTTCGGCTTCCTCTGCTGGCCATTGTTCTTCTTGATGTTGTCAACTTCCGGTTTTGCTGCCTATTTGGTGGAAATAAAAAAATGCACAAAACGTGTCCATTTTTTATTTATGGCCCACAGGGGCCAACTATGAGTGGTTCACCTGTGGGCTTGGTGCCACCTCACCGGGTCCGCAAGCAAGATATTGGGCCATCGTGGCCGGTTCCAGCAGAGGGGCCATGCCCCAACCTGGGGGGTCCATGAGTGGTGCTCAGCCACAGACATGTGGTCCATAAGTGGTGCATCGATGCAGACAGTTGGTTGCGGGGGTTCTGGCACACAATGGCGGACTCGCGCACGCTCCCCTCGGTGCCCAGAGAACACGATCCATGGGTCGGGGAAGGAAGACAGAGAGGGCAGGTTAGCGAGGGGTAAGGTCACAAGGGTACACATCAACGAGGGTAATGCAAGGTGAGGTGCGCCTGGAGACTGAGTGGAGAAAAGCCCGTCCCTACCATACGTCACCCCCCCTGTTACCTACTCTACCCTTGCCCTTACCCCATATTTACAAAATCTACACCCTTACCAATTCGTCACTAACGTCACGTCTTCCCCATATTTCCCCTATACCAAATTCATCACAATCCCATTAATCCAAAATTTGCCATCACCAATTCATCATCAATCCTCATAAGGAGGGAGAGATGGAACAACAACACAATGTCACACCCACGTCATGATGCATCTCACAATCCAAAACATTTGCACACAAAAAAATAACAACAACAAACCATGGCATGGTGTGGAGCACCGTCGTTACCTCAGGTGAGTGGATGTAGATGGTGCAAGGAGATTTCCATCCTATCTACCTTCTAAATGACATTAACACACTTTACACTACCCGGGGTCTTTCCCTGCCAATCCATTGCCCATCTTACTCTATGCGGTTTTAAGAACCAAATTCCCATTGACCAAACTGTGGTGCTTCATCAACTTGGGGTCTCACTCCCCCGGTTGACCTCCCTGTGCCTTTGCACAATTTCAGGACTGGGTCATGTGGCTCTCCCAGCAGGTCTACCCACCTGCACACCTCCACCACTGCAGTTGCCTCCGAGCTTACCTGCTCCTTACCCTAACCTATCTACCTGGGGAAGGCCCTCTGGCGCTCTCCCCACTCGGTGCCCTCTGGCACTGGGCTACCCGGGTCCGTCCTCCGGATCCTCAGGCCCCATCCACAACTCTAACGGCTCCCATAGCCCACCTGCGGCCTCACCTGGCCGACATCCTAACAGTGGCGGAGTGCCCATTCAACTACACACACTAACAGGCCACACGGCACACGCCCAGCCATTTCCACAACACTAATGCACCCAACCAAACACCATTCTTCCACCACGCACCACAGATGCCAATATCCAACCACAATTTACCTACTCCGTCTATCTAACTCTTAAACTACCCTCCCCGGGTATTCGTGATGGGGTCCATCCTCCCCATCCACTGCCTTCGCACCATCCACTCCACTCCACAGTTTTCACCATACTCACTCCACACCATCCATTCCATACTCCATATATTCCATACTCCATGTATTCCATTCAACCATGCTCCATACACCTGTATTTGCACACCTGTGCCATCACTCCTGGTGCTTCCTGCACCCTCCTTCCTCCAGGACCATTCGGTCAACACAACACACAATCACCATTACTCACTCATACACTGCTCCATACACCTGTTCAATTGCACACCTGTGCAATCACACCTGGTGCCTCCTGCACCCTCCTTCCTCCCAGGCTTCCTCAATCATTCAATACAATGCACAACCACAATTGTTCCTCATGCACTGCTCCATACACTTCCACGCTCAATACAACTCACAATCACCTCACACTTTTCAAAATACACTTCCGAATACACTTTCAATTCTCACACGGCATCATCTGACCTACCTGGTGCCCTGCTAACTTGGTGCTCCCCATCTTCCCTTTAAACTAAGCACATCCCACGTCGTTATCAACCATTCTAACCTCTCGATGTCCCCGACTACCTGTCCAATGTCGCTACTTAAATCTACAGTTACCTATGGTCATCTTCTCTAGATCCCTATCATTTTATCCTAACCCTCCCGGGCTAGTTTTCACTGCCATAAACCCCATAGCTAGCGCTCATGTGCCCCCGTGTGAGGGACGGTGGATTTGCCATCCCACCACATCGGGCATCTTCCACTATAAATTTTGCTCTTCAAATTCCAGCCAAACAAAAATTTTCCAATCACTGCCAATCAGTTTACCAATCATCAATTTTGCTTTTCAAATTCACTACTGCTACCACCCTCACACGTCTACTCACTTGAGCCTCTTGGTGCGTTAATTCATTTCCAAAGCTCGGCTTCGCAAAGCCGAGCAATGAATGCGGGTTGTTCGTCTCCCGCGGTTGGATCCGTCCGGCACTCGGTTCAGGGAAGGAGGTTTACTCGGGCCGAGATTCCACGCACCATCTCAGCACGGAGCCGTCCAATGGCCCGATCTCGCCCTGCCGGAACGTCTCAACCACAAGGGGTCGCCGTGCCGACCCTTCCTCGAACCGGGCCGCCCGCGCCGCTTAAGCGGAGCACGGACGCGACCGTGCAGAGCGAGGCCCAGCGTAGATCCCGCACGGCGGTTCTTTCGAAACCGCCGTGGTTACGATCCCCGCCGGTTCCCGCTGCACACAAAGCCCGGCACGAACCGAGGGCTCGCTTCGGCTAAAAGTCGATCTAACCACTATCCCGTTTAGCGTCGATGCTCCACTTGCATGCTCACACCCCACGTTCCGTTCCTTGCTCACACATCCAGCTGTCTCCATACTCTCCGTCATTGCACCTTCTCTTACGCACCCCCCAGGTACACTCATATGCTTCGTCACACACCTGACCACCGCACACCTTGGCACACACTGGTCATTCGCACACCTCATCAACACACCTCTTCGTGCCCACTCCTCGGTCACATCCTCTGTGACAACCACAAATGTGCTCTCCTCCGCACACCCAATCACGTGCCTCACTACCAACTCAAGTGTGCATTCCCACACGCGATCGACCATTCCAGGTGTGCATCCTTCCATTCCAGGTGTACATTCTCTCTCGCCTGCTACAACCAACTCGTGCTCCGTGTCACTCTCACTACTCTCACCACCACACTCGGTCGCGCATTCACCCTTACTCTCAACAGCGCACTCTGTAATCATGCACTCCTTTGTTACACACCTTTCTCGTGCAGCCTCTTGCACACACTCTCCTGTTACGCCCTCTGTAACACTCACCACAGGTGTGCACTCTTCCGTTACATCCCCTGTAACACTCCCCATCACGCGCTTCCATGTGCCCCCCCCCCCCCCCCCCGCACCTGCGCCAACACCAACTCACTCTCGACAGCACACTCACTCCTTGGCGCGCACTTTTTCCTCACACACCCCATAGTCG
The DNA here is from genome assembly GCF_964187855.1 of Myxine glutinosa. NCBI lineage: Eukaryota > Metazoa > Chordata > Myxini > Myxiniformes > Myxinidae > Myxine > Myxine glutinosa. The sequence goes on along the minus strand of NC_136266.1, from coordinate 75,391,590 downwards.
GACATCCTCGCACACCTCCTCCTTCACACTCTGTACCTGTCGCACACATTACCAGCGGCCTCTCACGAACACCTGGGTCTACACCAACACCCAAGCCGACTGAATCTCCCCTCACACCATATACATTTCCGAGTATATCGCCACTCACCTCGGCACCTCGTCTCCGCTCCTCCTCCACCATCTGCAAACTCTTTATTTGGTTAGTAAGCACATCATCACGATTTGAGCACAGACCTTGTACATATTCCATCACTTCCTCCTTTATCTCTCTCTTAGTTTCCCTCCATCTCTTCTTAATTTCACTCACCCCCTCTTCCACATCCTCTAACTCTTGCTTCACCTCTTTCATTTCCCGGTGCGCCCCCTCAATTTCTTCCTCTAAGGCCACCTTGGTCGTTTCTATGTGCGTCCTTACCTCCCGTTCTTTCGTCTCCATCGCTTCTGTTACCTCGTCCAACCTCTTTGTCAACCCCTCATGTACCATCTGACATTCCCTCTTTGTCGCTATAAGTTCCTCTTTTATCTCTTTCTGAGTCGCCTTCAACCCCACGATTACCGCAGTGTTCTTCTCCACTTGCTGCCCTAATTCCTTTTGTCCCACCGTCAGCTGTTCTACTTCCCTCGTTAGATCTTCTATGCCCCCCTGTAACCTAACCGTTCTATTTCTCACCTCTTTCTCCATACGCTCCTCACCTCGCTTTACCTCCTCGCGTACCCCCGTAAACTCCTCGCCCACACCTCGTCTGATCTCCTCCCCCATTTCTCCAATCTCTTTGGTAGATGCTGCCCTCATCTGCTCCAAATCATTCCTCTGGGCATCCAATTTAGTTTCCAACCCGATTTTCACCTCCTCTATCTGATCTCCCATTTGTTTAATTTCCCGGGCGGATTGCTCCCCTATTTCCTTTAATTTGCCTTCCATTGTGTTTTCTAACCCCCCTAACCCATTCTTCACCCCCTCCATCTGGTTCTCCTGGGCAGCCATTCTATTTTCCAATCCCGTTAACCCCTCCTTCATTTCCCCCATTTGATTACCCATGTCCTCCAGTTGTCCCCCTAATTTACATTCTAGCCCTTCCAATCTGTTGTCTAACCCTTCAAATTTATTGTCTTTTTAACCCCTCAAATTTATTGTCTAACCCCTCAAATTTATTGTCTAACCGTTCACTGGTACCCCTTGCTTCATCCCTCATTGCTCCCATTTGGCCTCCCAATTGCTGCCCCATTCTATCCATTTTTGCATCCAGTTGGGTCAGGAATAATCTGAGGTCAAACCCGATTTGCACAGCGTCACCAGCCGCCACCGCGGGCTCGACCTCCGCGGCGCCGCCATTTTGTGCACCCCCAACCTCGTGCGCGAGGGCGCCATTTTGTGTGCCTGAAGCCTCTGCAACCACATCCTCATTGCTCTCCTCTCCCCCCCCCCCCCCCCCCGATATACATTTCCCTGGGGTCCTGGGTCGACTCTAAACCCTCTAACTCTCCCACCGGCATCCGATCGTCTTGACTATCCATGGCACGATTTTAAATTTAGGATGTTAAATAAAATTAAATTTTGACCACTCGTAATTTGAGTGCGCGAAGCACCCTTCAGGTCCGAATCCCACTCCTGACTCCAATTGTTACGGAACCCAACATCAGCCTTTTTCCCATTAAGAAGGGGGGATTAATCCCCTTGTCTATGACTGACCGACGTGAGTCCTGAAGTCCCAACGCTCTTTCCGGTCGGGAGCAGCCAGGGTATTTGGTCTATGAAAAGTCCCAAGGACCTGAGTGCCACTCCTGACTGCGAAGCAGGGGAGGGACTCCCGCTCGAACCCCGGTTTTAGATGGACTAGTTGCCGAGCGGTTTTAGCAACCCGAAGTTCAAGTCGTTTAGCAAAGACTAACCCGATCCTGAAACGTTGGCCAAAATCGCGCCACAGGTGTTCAATGTGGAAACCTCTAAGATGAACGGATGTGAGGAAGAAGAAGGTAAAAGTAGGAAGAACAATAATTTATTACTAATATTTACACAATCAAAAGAACCAAGGAGGAGGAAGGATACGAAAATAAAGACAGAAAGATGGAAGGACCAGAAGTCACAGTGCAATTATTAACTTATCTAAACAGGCTTAACTTATACCCAGGGACAAGACACACAAAACAAACTCACGTACACAAAAGGATGGAATGGCAGGAATGGTTTGGGACGGCAGAGGAGGGTCCAGGCAGATGGTAGGCGTCGAGGTCCAGCTCCAAGCGCTCACTCCGATCCGTGCTTTGGGGTCGAGGCGAAAACCCGGCAAACACAGCGCCGCTTCGGGCTGGCAGCGAGGAGCCGGCAGCTCCACGTATTCGGTTTCACACCCGCAGCTGTCTCACACGTCCTCCGCCTCCTGCGTCTCCGACGCTCTTTTCCTACTCCGCAGAATCTGCCTCGGGTCCAGCGCACCTCCCTCAGATCCCTCTCTCCGCTTCTCCTCAACTGGACTCTTACGCACTTTGTATCTGCTCGTGGGGGCTTCCTCGGTCATCTGAGGTGGGGGCTCCCGGCAACGGGTTATATAGGCCACACCCTCTCAAGCCATACCCCTGAGTCTTGGTTGGTCATTCGGGGCTCCACCCTTCATGATGAGGTGGGGGCCACGCCTTTCTTCTCCGCACTGACCGCGTGCTCAATGGAGGCAAATGCAGTTGGCAATGCGAATCGCGATCGTGACGCCACTAACCCCATCCAAAGTTACTGGCACTGCGAAGATGCCATGGGGGCGTCGGAGGGACCTATCTTATATTAGCTGATGCAATGCAGAGTCAACTAGTGGGAAACACAGCCTTAAACTACATAGAATAAGGAGATAACTATTTAGAAGGGTATAAGGTGGCCTACGTGCATGTATATGGACTAACTAAGAGGACGACCTTTGACCTTTACACACAAAACAGAGATATTTACAAGAATTCATTACACTTACAGAGGGTGATATTTCCAACAATTACAAATCCGCAACAATATTATTCCATCAGGTTTCAAATCGTGATCGCGATCTGTTAGCATATACACCACCCAAATAGCTTTGTGGAATTCTTTCATGTGGAGATTAAATGTCGTTTGAACTTTGGCCGAGGTCATTATTTACTTTTAATGATGTTTAATGATGTTTATATTGGTTTTGGGTCGTCCTTTCCGAATATCTCCTGGGATTGTGAGTTGGAGAGACGGCCGTGATGGTGGCGAGGGGGTTGGAATTTTCTCAAGCAGGGATTCAACCCGTGTCCTTATAAAAGGTCTTTGTCCGAGGTCACCGAGTCCGATCGGTGCAGTTGTGCAGCGATCGGTGCAGCCGTTTGTGCGGAACAGGAGATACTCAGGCTGTGCACAGGTGGGAGTCTAGAAGCAAACAGGCAATGCAGATACGGTGAATGCTAAAGCATGAAACCAATATATTCCACATTCCTGTAGCACCTTCAGTCGCACGTCAGACATGGACAGCAAGCTCGTGAAGGACTTCCATGAAAAGCGTACCAGTTCACAAACAAACGGGTATGTTCACGTATAGAAACATCGATCGTGGGACCGTGGCGAATCTGCATATGGCAATGACAAAATATCAGAAATTGAAGTTTTTTTTTATTTTAAACGATTCATATAAACATCCGTTGAATCATATCACAAGCAAATCATCAAAATCTAAACAGTATCTTTGGATTTCAATAAAAGCCACATAACTGTTCATGTCGGTAAATATTATTCCATCATGTTTCAAATCATGATCGATATACTATGATCGTGATGATCGTGATCGTGAATTGTGATCGATAATCGTGTTCACAATCGCTATGTCGTATGTACTCCCGATACGTGTACCAAATTCCCGATACATGTAACTGTACCAAATCAACAGTTAAAAGGATTTTGAGCCGATAGCTGTTACGGCCTTGGCAAGATCGATGGAGACAGCGATCTGTTAGCGATCAATGGAGTATCACATGCAAATAATATAGGCGTGTTAGCGATCGATGGAGATGGAGATCGACGGATTTAACATCCGTTAAATCATATCACACGCAAATCATCATAATCTAAACAGTATCTTACTATAATTCACCAAATGTCCCACAGTGATCGATACACTATGATCGTGATCGTGAATCGTGATCGATAATCGTATTCTCAATCGCTATGTCGTATGTACTCCTGATACGTGTTTCCTTCAGTTGAAATGCGTTAGAATTCTCTCAAGCAGGGATTCAACCGGTGTCCTTATAAAAGGTCTTTGTCCGGGGTCACCGAGTTCGATCGGTGCAGCTGTGCAGCGATCGGTTCAGCCGTTTGTGCACGCACCCGGGAAAACAACATCGTCACAATGAGAACAATGAACGTCATGCGAACGCGAATGTTATGCGGGACTCTAAACCTGAGAATGCTGGAGACCAAAGCTGAAATTGGGAAAACTAAATAGCCTATTTTACTCCTGGAGATCCCAGGATTATACACCCAAAATATCTTTGCAATCGGTTCAGCAGTTTTTACGGTACCTTCGAACAGACAGACAGACAGACAGACGGACATTTGGTGAGTTATAGTAAGATGTGAGTTTTCTGACACAATTACTTACTTTGTTCCACACAATTGGATTGGTGTGATTTTACCATGGCTTAGAACACTCAAAATAATAGATCTTTCTGCCGCGTTCCCTCTCGAGACTCTGAGGGGCACTGTAACCGGAGTTTTGGGAGGTAACACGAGGTCTTTCACGAGCCTCGATCCTGTATACAAAAAAACAAAAAACAGAGGAAGAGGCTACGAAGGTACCTGCTGGTTATTTCATGAAAGGGGAAATACTTATGAGTAAGTGGAGACCACCAGAGGTACCAGTGAATGACGAGTGGAAAGTCCATTACCAAATTGTGGTGCCACATCCGTACCGAAAGGAGATATTGAGTTTGGCACATGAGGCACCTTTGGCCGGGCACCTTGGAGTGAACAAGACGTGTGAAAGAATTCTGGCACATTATTTCTGGCCAGGATTGCAACGTAATGTGGCGGAATTCTGTAAATCTTGTTATTCTTGTCAGCTGGTGGGAAAAGCTACTCAGAAAACCCCTTCATCACCTTTAAAACCGATTCCAGCTTTTGAAGAACCATTCAGCCAGGTCATTATTGACTGTGTAGGTCCTTTACCTAAAACTAAGGCTGGACATCAGTATATGCTGACCATCATGTGTGCTTCCACGAGGTTCCCAGAAGTGGTACCTCTTAGGAAAATTACTGCGACAGTTATTGCGAAGGCCTTGATCAAATTTTTCACCCTGGTTGGCCAACCTAAGGTCATCCAGTCTGATCAGGGTTCCAACTTCACGTCAAAGCTTTTTCAGCAAGTGGTACACCTGTTGAGAGTGAAGCAAGTGAAGTCAAGTACTTACCATCCAGAGAGCCAAGGGGCCTTGAAAAAGTTTCACCAGACATTTAAAAATGTGAACAGAACTTACTGCTTTGAATGTGACAAGGATTGGGATGAGGGAATACCTTTATTGCTGTTTGCTATGAGGGAGTCTGTTCAGGAGTCATTGGGATTCAGTCCTTTTGATCTCGTGTTTGGACACACAGTTCGAGGACCGTTGAAACTGGTGAAGGAAAAGTGGCTACAAGAGGAGTCGCAGTCAACTGTGTCAGAGTATGTAACAACTGTTAGGCACAGATTGGCTAAGGCCTGTGAAGTAGCGAGAGGAAACTTGAAAGCAGCACAGGATAAAATGAAAGTGAGACAGGACAAGACTTCTCATATCAGTAAAGAAATTTCAGTCCTGAGGACCAAATGCTAGTGTTGCTTCCAGTTCCAGGTCAGCCGCTACAGGTTAGGTATTTTGGTCCCTATGCCATCGAATGGAAGGTCAATGAAACGGATTATGTGGTGACAACTCCCGACTGAGGGGAAAAGTGGCAGCTGTGTCACGTGAACCGACTTAAGAAATACTAGCAACAGCACCCGACCTATGGGTGGGGCTTCAATTGGGAAGCCCAAATGAAAAGGAAAAATATCAGAAATGGAAGGATTTTTTTTTTTTAAACGATTCATATAAACATCTGTTGAATCATATCACACGCAAATCATCAAAATCTAAACAGTACATGGCGCCCATTTTGAAAAAAGATTGAATTCTGCAAAACGGAAACGGTCGATACATGTCTTTCTCAGTCGCACGTTTATGTGTGAAGAGTGCGCGCCGAATCTGTAACACCGAAGCGGCCGCTACACCTGTTTCTCACTCGCTTTGCACACGCTGCCATGTTAGGCTGGGAAAAATATATTTCCGGTCTCTGGTCAGCGCGCGCATCGATTTTGACCCAGCGCGTCAACAATTTTTTGTCCCCCGTCACACCGCGGAGTGAAAGGGGAACTATGGTTTCCCCCTCCATCCGTGTGTCTGTCCGTCCGTCCGTGCGTGCGTGCGTGCAGGCGTGCGTGCGTGCGGGCGTGCGTGCATACGTGTGTGCGTAAGCGAAGGACCACATTCGAATTTGGTGTGAGGGGGCAACCCACGTCAAAATCCAAGATGGCCACCGCCATGTATGTCTGAACCTTGTGAGCGGAATATCTTGAAAAATAAGCGAAGTACCAACTTATAATCTGGTGGGTGGGTGTATCTAGGCATAAGGACGAATGCTATTGAAAATTCGGTCGCCACGTCAAAATCCAAGATGGCCGCCACCATATATATGTCTGAACCTTATGAGCGAAATATCTTGAAAAATATACGAGCTACTAACTTCTAATCTGGTGTGTGAGTGTATCTACGCATAAGGGAGAACGCTATTGAAAATTGGGTCGCCACGTCAAAATCCAAGATGGCCGCCTTGCGTCTTCCACTTTGTCAACTCACATCACTTCACCGACGGGGGACCGAGGCGTAATGCTTGTTTTTTTTAAATTTCCAACGGTACCGACAACAGCGCGCGCCTGTTGTTGCCGGGCCGGCGCGCTATCTCGGGCAATACGGGTCTGTGAGGGTCGCCATTGGTATCGACGTTCGCGCACTGTTCTGCCCTACAAAACTCCGTTTAGTTTGTCCAAATCCAAACAGCCGTTCCAAAGATATGAGTAGTGTTGTGTGCCGTGCCGTGCCGTCATTCATCCAATCAGCTGGATATTGTCATTTATTGAAACGAAGACGTTCTTTGTCGGGTTCGTGTGAAGCAACCAGAAGGCCGAGAGAGCTGCGGGTGGTCTCCTTAGTTAGGCCTGGATCCTATCTCGTTTCTCATGAAGTTGTAAGTGTCTGTGATAATCTGGTGGACTGGGAGAAGAGATCGTGGGAGACCATCGGCCTGTTAGACCACTTGCGCATGCGCAGTGTTGACGCGATCGACGCATTGGAATGTTTGACGGTACGGCGAGGCGATCTCGAGAACGAAATGGCAGTCTATAATATGCTTGAAGAACTTAATGATTTTCAGAATAAATACATTTTAAAATAACTTAAGCTTGTGTTCATTATTTACAAAAAAAGGCCTACAAGTCCCATTGGCTGTCTTTAATTTCTCTCTGGATGGCGCCACGGCAGATGAGGAGGACCGCAAGGCATGAGGACACAAAAAACAACACCTTTATATGTGCAATCCATGCTTTTCAAAAAAAAAAAAAAACCTGCATCGTCGCATCAATTCTGGAACTTTGGTCTGACCAGAGACCAGCAATATTTTTTTTCGGCCTTACTTAGGAGCCGCATGTTTATATAGGAAGAGTTCGTCAGGAGTCGATCTACTCTCTCCTGGTACGTAGAATTTCAACAAAAGCCACATCACTGTTCATATCGGGAAATATTATTCCATCGTGTTTGGAAAAACTGGAAAATTGGAAAATTTGGGGAAAAAATGGAAAAACAATATAGCATATTTTACTCCCAGGGTCCCAGGAATACCCACCCAAAATATCATTGCGATCGGTTCAGCCGTTTTTGCAGTACACGGGGGAGGGAAGGAGAGGGGGGAAGGGGGAGGGGAGGGAGGGGAGGGTATGGGGGGAAGGGGAGCTGTCAGAAGTGGAAGCTCTTTTACAGAGAATATATATCTTAAAGGGTGAATGTGGCTCACGTTTCTGAGTGAATGTGGCTCACGTTTCTGAGTTAAGTGTGATGCCGATCAGGAAGAAGAAGAAGCCATACTACCAAATTCGTACACTTCCGGAAGTTTGATTTATTTGTATTCAAATGTCTGGTAATTGTTTTGTATTTATTTATGCGAATGTGTACTTGTATATAACTGTCATTCATTTAAAAAGGCTTCGGCACTATCGAGCGATATTTTTTCATTTTTTTTTTTTTAACTCCAAAAAAAAGTAGTTTTTTTTTTCTTTTCTTTTTTGCCTAAAACACTCCCAGGCACTCTGATGAACCTCTGAAAGTTTGATGAAGATCCGTTCAGCCATCTCTGAATAAAACGCGGACACACACACAAACAACTCGCGTGTGTATATATATATATATATATATATATATATATATATATATATATATATATATATATATATATATATATATATATATATATATCGGGATTTAAATTTAATTCAAAATTTGATCCAGACGTCTATTCTCTTTCAAACATTCAAACCGATAGAGGTAGTTATTTATCACAGCATCTGTAGAATTTTCACCCTTTTACTCAACTCCGTTTCGCTGTTATTTTGTGGAGCAAAAAGTCAACTGAGCTTTATAGATATTTAGATTATGAGAGGAAGCCTGTGGAACAAATGGCTCCTCTCTCACCTGTCGTACCTGTAGTCGGTGTGCAAGTGAATCCAGAGTTTGACGCCAGTGTGAAGTTCGATAGCATTGTTTACCAGGCTTGCCTCAGGTTGACAGACACTGAAGTGTTAAGGAACCGAGACAAGAAATTAGGTCATGTGACGAGGGCAGGATATGGATCTGGACCTGCACCAAAATCTAATCGTGTTCTTGTCGCCTACCCAACTCATCCACCAGTTTTGTCATAATCCGTCCACAACTTTTTGAAATATCATGTTATATGTCGTTTTTGGCCCTACATCTCTCAATGGTTATAAGATTTGCTTCATCAATTCTTGTATCCACATCCACGTCCGGATCCTCACCAAAATCGAATCATTTCGTCCTTGTCACACACCTAACCTCTCCACCAAATTTCGTCCGAATCCGTCCACAACTTTTTGAGATATCCTGCTCACAAACTGGCAATGGCAGACAGACAGATGTGAAAACATAATTCTTCCGTCCTGAACTTTGTAAGCGCACTCACCAAGTGGCTTAAGCACTCGAGCAAGGAAGCAAAGAGGGGGAAGGAAATGAAAGAAGCAGAGAGGAGGAAGAGAGTGAAGGAAGCAAGGAGGGGGTGGGGAGTGAACCAGTTGATAAGGAACGACTGCCTTGGCAAGCAATAGCAAGCTTATTGGTAATGGAACACACCCAGGTTTCCGGGATCTTATGCAAAATTTTACCCTACCTTTCCTGGAAATGAACGAAGTTATCAACCAATCTGCGTACTTTGGGTGGAAACTTCTTTAAATAAAGTTTATATACTGGATATCATATTCTGTGAGCTGAACTTGCTCAAAGTGACAGCATGGAGCGTGGTGATGTCATTTGTGTTCGACATGATGGTAATCTGCAATTTCATTTTGGAGTGTATGTTGGAGAAGGACATGTAGTACACTTGGTTGCTCCATTTGCTCCAACCACATTTCCTTGTTTCCTGTCCTGCCCTTCTGGATGCGAACGAAAGATGAGCATGAGCAGGTAACCATTTCTCACACCGAATGTTGATTTCTCTGATTGGGGATTTTTATGATTTAAATCAGTGGAAGAATGTCGAAGGAATTTGAGCGTGAGCAGTTTATTTTTCCCTCTGCCAACAAAGGTGGATGGAGGTTATGTTTCCACCCCTGTCTTTCTGTTTGTCTGTCTGTCTGTTTGTTTGTCTGTTTGCAAACAAGATATCTCAAAGAGTTGTCGACGAATTCGGACGAAATTCGGCAGAAATATGGCGTGTGTGACAAGGACGAAATGATGAGATTTTGATGAATATCTGGCTTCGGATCCGGCTACTAGAATTTTTAAAGTGATTCTTCACCATTGTGAGATAGGAGCAAAAACGATACATAGCAGGATATCTCAAAAAGTTGTGGACGGATTTGGACGAAACTTGGTGGACAGGTTGTGTGTGTGACCGGGACTAATCGTTTCGGTTTTGGTGAAGATCTGAATATGGATTCGGATACAAGAATTATTAAATTTTTAAGTGATTCTTCACCATTGAGAGATAGGGCCAAAAGCGATATAGTGTATAACATATTTTTTAAAGTTTTGGACAAGTTATGAATAAAGTTGGTGGACGAGTTGGTTAGGTGACAAGAACAAGCTTATTCAATTTTGATTCAGCTCCGAATCCAGATTTGGCCTATCAGTGGGATACAAAACGTAAACTGTTCAGTCTGGCGGAGGTATGCGCTCTTCCAAATGCCATTCTACAGGGTGTCTACAAAGTCGCATAGGAATTTATTTATAATTTCCAGTCATCATAGGAAATTATTTAATTAACATAATGTATAAATTTTTTGTAATGTTTTTTTAAATTTTTACAAAATATGTTTTACAAAGAACCAAAAAAACAAGTACAGATACACTCAAAGTACACCACCCCCATGCCAAATAATTAAATATCCTCCAGCATGGCATTTCCGGGGCACCTCGGGTGCCCGGCAATACTCAGCTCATAGAGACTGTATTGGGAGGGAGAGGTGCACAATAATTGATTGATTAATTGCATAATTAAAATCAACAAAAGATTGTCATAAACTATTTTCTTAATCAATTGGCTAATAGCATAACTAAACCACTCGTGCTTCATCCGAAGATGTATCTTTTAGAAATGTAATTAAATAAGTCGTAAAAAAATTAAATAACTAATTGATTAATCAATAAATAATTAATCGATCAAATGATTAATCAATAAATCAAAAATATCCTTCATAGCCACATCACTTGGTCACTGTCGTGTCCAAATATCAGCTTCCTAGCTCAAAAGGTGCCTGAGATAATGGCTGGAAGAGAAAGGAAATGTATAAGTACTAAATTAATCGCTAATAATTAAATAACTAATCAATTAATTGATTAATCAAAAAACCAAACATTCTTTTTTTGACAAAGGACTTGCTCACTGTTGTGCCGAAATTTCAGCTTCCTAACTCAAAGGATGACTGAGATATCGCCCGGACAAACAAGAAAACAAAGAAATAAACAAACAAACAACCAGAGTGAAAACTGAGTACTCCCTTCCAGTGTGCGTCATTGCCGAGCTCCCTTCGGTGCCCGGCAATAACGTTATTCAGCGCCTGGAGATGGCATAGGAAAGGAGCTGTGTACAAAAACAAACATGTTTTTCCCGTTTGCAAACATGTTTTGAGATTGGTGAGACACATTTCGAACAACTGACGTAACCAACCTTACAAATAAATGTTTTGCCTGTGATGCACGACTTTGTGGAAACCCTGCAGTTGATGTTGTGACGTCTCAAGTTTTTAACATTAACGACTTCTTATATATAATTTCTTATTTGAACCTCATAAAGAAGTTGATGATAGAGGGGAAAAGGCAATAAAATGACAGTTTGGACAAGCAAGGGAATGATTGATATACAGCTAATTGAGAGTGGTAACAGTGACATTGTTAGGCGATGTGGGGTTAATGTTGGTAAAAAAAAATTGAGGGAAGGAATTCGATGGACAAGGGGTGACATGAGATGGTGGTGCACAACATACTGGGTGTTTATAAAGTCTCGATCTATTTCAGAGAAATAATCGGTGACTAAATAGATAGGGACTTTATAAACACCCTGTACATAAAACTCTGGAGAGAAGAGAGTGATTGAATGCTGAGCAAGGAGGTTCCACAAGAGAGAGAAGAGAAGAACAAACCAATGGGCAAGAGCCTGGATATTTGTCGTCCAAAAAGGTTTCCTGAAACGACGTGTGCATCCTTCAACTCGGGATGGTCAGAGTTAAGATTGGACTTGTCAATACCAATTCTCTCTCTCCTAATGCTTCGAACTATTAGCTTGGGGTTTTTGTTCATAAAGTTTTGAAAAAAATTTTTTTGGTGAAACTTTGTTGGTGAATTCTGTAGTCATCATTTGTATGTAGCATTCTTAGTTTATATTGAGGGCATTGTGTATTGCACCAAGTAGAGTTGATTGGTGATTATACCAAGTGGAATTCCCCAACTTGAGCTGTTTCTCTTCCACCAGTTGTGAAATCGGCAGCAGAAGTCCATCGAGTCAACGATCTATTCCAGCAGGGTAAATTACGGCACTAAGTTGTTGGTCTCTCCCCGAAGGGGATGCCAGACTATTGCAACGTTACCTGTCTGTCTGTATGTGTCTTTATGTGTGACCGTGTCTATGTATTTTTGCTTTAAACTAGCTTTCTCTGCAACTGCTTGTCGATCAATGAATGAATGATTGTTTTAAGGCCATTTTCCCCACTAGAGCGGGGGTTAGCCTTGCGGGCCCCATGACAATCATGGATCCCTGTTTGAGGCAATGTTTTTATGGCCGGATGCCCTTCCTGACACCAACCCTTAGTCGCCTCTTACAATGCGCAGGGATACGGTGTACCTATTCTAAATCGGGGTACACACAGGGATCAATGCAAAACTTTAAACGTTTGAGGGATTCCCCATGGAGAATATTTCATTGCTAACTCTGACTTCATAGGTCACATGGTATTGCAGCCATATTGGATGAAAGGAAAACATTTGGACATAATTTTCTCAGAAATCGCTCAACGAACAATTTTTAAACTTGACTTATGTCATCAATTTCCCATGTGGTATATAGGGTGATAACTATGATGTCATCAGAGAAGTGGTGTTCCAGCCACAATTGGTTGAATTTAAATCCTTATCCGAAAAATTTGAAATTTCATTTATCTGATCTATGACCTGATGCGAGTGAAGAAATAAATTTATGACATTCATAACCCATGCCAATAAACTAAGGGACATAATAAGGTGCATGGATGATACAGGTATATGGCCATAATAGCAGCGAGTCGAGAATATGCATTCAACGAGTGCCATTCTCGTTGTTTTTGTTACTAATTGATATTTTATCAGATTACATAACTTTCATCCAGCAGTATCTGAATTGACTATTAAAGATAAGCGTCACCTAATATAGTTTTAGCTAAAAAATGCCAATGTAAAAATGAACTCGAGTAAAATTTTCACCAAGACACCCCAGTAACCACATTCCCTTTACTGTAATACTGTATGAAGACAGAAGAACCACCTTTGGAGGCCATTTTTCCCCGCAGAGCAGGGGTTGGCCTTTTTCGCGCACCATGGTCCCCATTTTGATGCAATGTTTTGTGTGACCCACTCCGGGTACACACAGGGATCAATGCAAGGCTTTAGGCATTGCTGCTGCCACCAACGATGGCATTGTTGCTGCCAACCCTGTAAGTCACCTCTTGCAACACACAGGGAATTACCAGTGAACTGGTACTCAATTTGCCGACCTCGGAAGGATGACAGGCTGAGTCAGTCCCTCTGGCGTTAATTCAGTGATCAACTGGGAATTTGAACCCAGTTTCAGTGGATCCTGGGATCACAAGCTGGCACCCTAACCGCTAAGCCAAACACTAGGTACTAATACTGTAGTATTTTTTTTTAAAATTAATACTGGTGATGTATACAATAAATATAGTACGTTATACAGTACTGTAATACTGTACAACCTCCTATATTTATTGTAAACATCACCGATATTCATTTTTTAAATCATCAATATAATGGATTTTTTTTTTGGTTGAACATGACATTTACACAAGTAGCCTTCAGTTGTGTTTTTGAGGGGTGTTCAAAATGCTCTCGGAATGAGATGTTCAAAATGCTCCAAAAAAACCCAAACAGTTAGTGTGTGCTCTCACCTGATAAAAATTGAAAACAAATGGGGACTAGTAGGACATTTATATGGGTCTCTGTTGTAAATCACAGTTTATTTTGGTTTCTACAGGAACCAGTGGAGTTTCCAGTAGAAACCAAACCAGATTTGGGTGAAACCAATGGAAACCATTAGATGCAACTGGTCTGAAACCCATAGAAACCAATAGGAACCTTCAAGTTCAACTGGTCCTGCAGAAACCATTAGAGGTAACTGGTCCGAAATCCCATAGAGCAAACAAAATGCTTTAATTACATTTTGTTATAAACATACAGAAAAGATACAGTTCCATATATATAGTTGAGTTATAGCTATGTTCTTTATAACAGGGTTTCCCTGTAGAGTCTTTGTTGTATGTGTAAATGGAAGTTGCAGTGTTCATGTTGTTCAAGTTATTTGTACAAGTTCAGTGGAAAACGAAGTTAAGATATAACCCTGCTTAATAATCCCTTGTTGTGCTCCATGATTTTGAGGCTGTCTGAGGGAAATAAAGAGGAATGAGGATATCCACAAATAGGAAGAATTAAGTGACATTAGCAGAAAGGCAAGGCCGGTGCATCTGCAATAAGCCATCAAACATGAATTTATTCTGTTCCAAGTTATCGTAAACGATGAAGCTATTTAGAAAAACCATTGAGGCGAAAACGATAAACCTTTCCACCTGTTGTGTTCATATCGACCTGTATGTTGTATTTTCCTTCAAATTTGAGTGGAATTAAGGAAATATGGAAAATCAGTGGAGTTGTATAGTGGGAACAATCTCCAAGTAATTTAACGGATAGGGGAGGACTTTGAATTTTGCAGATAGTTTCTGTAAAACTAAATGTGGATTATTCTATAATAATAATAATAATAATAATAAAAGGCTGTGTGTGTGTGTGTGTGTGTGTGTGTGTGTGTGTGTGTGTGTGTGTGTGTGTCTCCTCTATAACTCCAAAACTATGAAACCCAGCGGCCACAAACTTTGCATGCATACTTCTCGACCTCCAAGCGATTGCATGAAAGAAAATTGGGTGTTTGGGTGTGTGTTTGAAGATCATTTACACCAACAGGCTTTACTTTGGTCAGCCTGCAATCGGGTTACTCAGCTTGGGGTCTTAATTCCACTATTTTATCCACTCAATTCAAGTATGCCTTGTCTCAGAACAGGTCGGTTTCTGTACAATAAAGCTTCATAGCTAAGAATGGTAAGATAGCTGATCTTCATACCTACAAATCGCTGTATTCCTGTATACATCGCAATGCTTATAAACAACAGTGTTCGTGCCTTTATTTAATTTCTGCAAACTCCGAAAACCTTACGGAGAAACTGCTTCTGATAATTCTTCTTCTGCTTCAAACCTGGCACACACATGCCTGTGGTGTGACTTGCGGTGCCTTGCCTGCTAAAAAATTTGTGATACAGTATTTTATTTCCCCCCTTACAACAAAGTAACCAACAGGATTGACGCAAAAGCTTCCACAGCCGAGCCTGGGTACTCCATGGGAAAATCTCTAAGTTTATATAAAGGCAAAATAATTGGGAGGATTACAATGATTAAAGCAATAACAGGACGAGTGAACTCCAAGCGCTCCTCATCCAATGCCTGACCTTCAAAAGTACGAATCGCTAATCGCTTGCCAAGCCAGGCGTTCTTTATCAACTGTTTCATTCGAGTGTTTGCTTGAGTGCTTAAGCTACTTGGCGATCGCTCTTATTAGTCTTATACATTATTATTGGTAACTAGCAGGGTTAACTGGCATTGCTCGAGGGGTGAGGGAGTGGTGGGGCGGGGGACGGGGGGGAGTGGGGAAGAGGGGTGGTTGGAGAACTGAGAAGGGGGAGGGGATAAGAAAGCCTGTGAGGTGGGGGGTGGGGGATGCCGAAGGGTTTATTAAAAATGGTGAGTTGAGGTGATGCTAGTTTGGGTTTATTTAAGAAGTGAGTCAAGGCGATGCCGGTGGGTAAAGGTGTCTGAAAGGGTCGTTGGGGTCTTTTTGTTTGTATATAAGATCGAGGCTCGTGAAAGAGCTAACATTAATCACACAAAAAGTCAAACCGACACACAACACACAAAATAAGGGCAGCGGTAGACAAGATGGGGAGAGAGGGGGAAGGACACAAACACAACAGAAACACAAACATAAAAGGTCTTAACTGTCTTCCAGATCTTAAGGGTGTTTGGGGTCTAAAGGGACCCTCCCTTACCCTCCTCCCCTTTCCTCACCCCTTCCTCCATATCTTCATATTCCCGGCACAAAGTGACTCTGCTTTACTACGCTGGGTAATTTTGCTGGTAATTAATATAAAAGAGCAAACCTCCCTTGCTTTGAAATCACAAATGTTTGATGAGAAATCCTTTTCTTGGTTCGACTTTAATCATTTGATATTCCTCTCTGTTTATAATTCAGGTTTGGAAGAGTACAGAGAGATACCATCGATTTATTCTGCCAGAACAAGAAAATCACAGTTGTGCCTCATTTGGTATTCACACCACTCCCCGTTGAGGAGATCCTTGAACGTTGTAATAAAAGAGTGGAAGACCTGATTAGGTTTGATCCAGTGAACTGTAATTGTGAGCACTTTGCTAACGAAATGCGTTACGGACAACCTGTGTCTCACCAAGTTCAGGTGACTTGCGCAGCAGGCGGTGCTGTGACCGGGGCAGTTGCTTTGATTTGCGGCTTCACTGCGGGTCCTGTGGTATTGGGAGTTACTGCAGGTTCTCTGGCGACCTATTATGCCGCTTCTGCGATTTCTTCGGCATGGAACAACTTTATGAGGAAACCGATCGATCAAAAGATGAAGCAAAAAAGGAGGTAGATTTCAATAGTTTCAGAAACTCGTTTTGTGATGTCAGTTTATGTTGAGTTGTTGGGCTAGCTCATTGGTAGCATACCCACCTTGAGTTATCTGGTGAGGATTTGAATCATCGTCTAAATACAAACCCTCATCCTCAGGCTTTGCAAACAGGTCGTTACATCAATGAGTAAATGAGTACCGACACAATAAATGAGTACCTACATCCTGCAGAGCAGAGTTGGACAACCTTTCCTTGTGTGACGACCATAACAGCTATTGTTAAACTTCGTGCAGATCATATATATGCTTGGTGATTTGTTAGCAATTTAAACAGGACATACGCAGTCATACTAGTAATATAATTCATTGTAAATTTCGTAATGAAAAGCACAGCACTCTGAGAGTCAACTTTTCGCTTGCCATTTTATCAACCACAACCAATGAGAAAGCGAAATATTTACTTTCTTCAATGCTTTCTATCTCGTCCTGTTCAGACTTTTTTATGGCAATGGTCAGGAGCGTCGAGAGCCAGCCAGGTGTAGGAGGATAGAATCACTCCCCCTAGGATTTTAACACTCCCTCTTGCAGGATCAAATGACTCCCCAGGATTATAACACTCGCCCTATTTATATTGTGATTTAAACAATATTTATTGCATGGTAATGACACACAACCATGACAAAGTTAATGAATATGAACATAAAATGATAAATGAATTGATAAACAGGGCAGAATGATGTCCTTTGTAAACGTCTCTCCCTAAAAATAAAAATACAATGTTTTTCGCATCCCTGTATAAAACTGGGTAAATCAAATAAAGAAAAGTATAAATTTAACATTCAAATAATTATATATTTTGATCTTAGAGCATTCGCAATCATCATTACGATACATTTACGATGTTTTATACTAAAAGGATATTTTCATTTCAACATATAATATGTCATTTTAAGTTACGTTCTATAACTTTACTTTGCTATAACTTTACTAACCCTAACCCTATACATATAGTTATGAAATTAAGTACAATGAATGAATGAATGATCGTTTTAAGGCCATTTTCCCTGCTAGAGCGGGGGTTAGCCTTGCGGGCCCCATGACAATCATGGTTCCCTGTTTGAGGCAATGTTTTTATGGCCGGATGCCCTTCCTGACGCCAACCCTTGGTCGCCTCTTATGATGCGCAGGGATACGGTGTACCTATTCTAAACCAGGGTACACACCGGGATCATTCATCCCAGCAAGCTGGCACTCAATTTTCCGACCTGGGAAGGATGACAGGCTGAGTCAACCCCCCTGGTGTTAATTTAGCGATCGACCGGGATTCGAACCCAGGATCCTAGGATCCTAAGCAGGCACCCTAACCGCTAAGCCAACACCAGGCTTTATGAAATGAAGTACACTGCATGATATATTTTTTTAAACCATAAAGTATAATAACTCTCATGTGAATATAAATGAACGGGAGTATTGATTAAATATACGGGGAAAACGGGACTCATGTCTTCTTTTGTTGTATTGAAATAATGATGGGCTCAAATATAGTACATGTATTCAACAGTTGAATATTAAGATCCGACAATATGATGCACATGCTCACACGGTATACACTAAAATACATAGTAAAAGCTCTGTTGATCATTGCAACGATATCTAACATCCTGTGAGTTATATTTCCAAAGTAACAAAATATATCTTTCCATTCTTTCTGGGGGATTGACTTTATCCTAAAGGGGAGTGCTTTGATCCTGGAGGAAGTGTGTTGATCCTGACAGGGGGGAGTGATTCTGTCCTAGGATAATTACACTCTAGACTCTAGAGTGTGCCAGTCCGAGGAATAGTTCACTCTAGAGTGATTTTATCCTCGGACAGAATCACTCTAGAGTGAGATTTTAGGGGAGTGAGAGAATCCTGCGACACCGGGCCTCAAGGCAAATAACCCCAGGGCCCCACACCCACGCTTTCTCTCTTTTATAACTTTTTAAGGAACTTTCTTTAATGAAAAAAAAAAAACTTTTCATAAACACAAGCTCACTTTTATTTGGCTGTATAATCGAAAATAAAGGAGATAGCGGGACGTTTGGACCGATTGAGTCAATTCGCACCCTCAACTGTTGAACATTATTTCTCCATAAGATTGGCAAAAATAATACGTGAGAAGATGGTTAATACATTTTTTTGGACAAAGAGGATACAAACCCATTTCTTTGTAACGCACATTTGTGGTTAATAACCATTTTCTGTAAAGTTCGAAACTGTACCATTAACAGTGGTAAATGTTGTTTCGTTTCCGGCAAGGAATCAAAATCAGCTTCTGGTTTTAAATTTAACGATGAGGGAATGAGGATGATTTTAAACAGTACAGTGTTTTAAACCCGATGCTGTTTAAAAAAACAATACAGGAGAATCTCGGGCCCCTCAACAGACCACGGACCACGAGGCAGCGACCCCCACCCCTCCCCTGGCTCACCCTCTCGACGCCCTCGGTAATGGTAATACAAATTAATTCGTATTCGTACTCACTTCTATTACAAACTATAGGGTTGTATATTGACAACAATATGTACTCGTATACAGAGCACACGTGTGGTTGCATAGCCAGTCCTTTCTGCCTTCCTATATACACTTCTTTCTAAGATTGATCAGTGAGGCCATCACTTGTGGTGGTGAATATGGTTATGTGCAACTTATGATGATTAAAGAAATTAAAAACTTTTCTTGGGAAATAAATTGTGTCACTTTCAATTTGTATTTTTTTTATGTTGTTGTTGGCTCCAATCACGGACTATATAGTCCTCATCGAGGCCAGGCCTTAAATAAAATAACTACATTGATAAATGTGAGGAAAGAGAAATAAAAGAGAGAGAAAGTAAAGGTGAGGAGTGAAAATGAGTATGAAAAGTGTATGATGTTTGTTTGCAAGAAAGAGAGATTAAGGCTAGCCCGATAGGTGTAGTTTGAGTGAAACAGAAAGTAAGACCAGCAATCCTGACACGGAGAATCTAAGATGGTTCCAAGCACAACTTTAACGCTCCTAAGTCTGAACGGTAGTACCACCCTGAGCGGTTGCTGTCTACAACCTACTCCCTAAAATTTTGCATTTGCATTTTTAGTACCATTTGGTATTTGCACAAGCAAGAGCTGAGTCATGTGATAAATACTGAACAGGGAAACAGTCACCCCATAGGAACTCGTGTTGCATTTGCTGGAAATGACACAGAACAGCTGTGATTAGTTTCACTGGTGGAAGAACCACATTCCTTCATCGTTGAAGACTTTTCGTACCACCAACCCTCTGAATCATTGCCCCTACATGTGCATGACTCAAAACTTCTCAATGAAATACTGGATGCTGCAACTGTTGTAAAACCTTTGTTGAACTGTTGTAATAGTTTGTAGAAAGTGCAATGCTTGCCTAACAGCTCGGCCTTATCCTTAAAAAATTGATTAACACAAATTGAAGCAAATTGATTTTGAGGTCAAATTTCTAAAATTATCATTTTCATCTCATTGACTTGAAAATTGAACAGCGTTTGCATATTGTTACGGATTCGTCACTTCCGTTGTTGTGGTTTTCATCCACTAAGAATTTTTAGTTCCATGTACTATTATTGTTATCGTTTAAGTGAAATGGAGATAACCATTTTCAAAAGGTAAAAAGATTAGTGTTTTAAAAGAAACCGGAAACCGGATCGGGAAAAAACCGGATGAAGAAGAGGAGGAAGAAGAGGCGGAGCAAGTGAGGTCGAGAAGAACCCAAGCTGCTTTGATGTCTTGAGCAAACGCTGGCGAACGGGGGGTCACGAGCGAACTTTGGGTTTCCTGGGAAGGGATTCCGGTGACAGAGTGGTTATCGCTGTGACAGATAAACCTGCGTGTCGGGTTTTGCGGTTGATTCCGAAGAGAATCGTTGAAGTGCAGGTACGCCTTCAGTACGGGCCCCTCGGCCATTTTGCCTCGCACCCGATTTCGCATCGCTCCTGGCTTTTCACCGTGCTCCAACCATTTCACCGCATCCAGCCGTTCGCCTGGTTTGTGTGTGTAACGTGGACTTTGAGTGGGAATTTGCGGTTCGCCGTTTGGGAGCCGTTGAACGTTCATACCCGAAGGTGTGATTTCCCAATCGCCTCTTGAGGGCACCTTTGCCCATCTTTGGCAGTGTGACTGTCAGCCGAATGGGATTCTGGTCTCGATACGACATCGTTCTTACGATCACCGGAGCGGGGATCGACTTTAGCTTGATGCTGGGACAGAGACTTTGGGAATGTTATTTTCGCTCACTTGGAGCACAGTGTGTTATATTGTACGAAACTGATGGTACCATCATAGGAATGATATATTTGTTGTACAATTGATGAATATTGTTTTTGTGCTGTTATTCTTGTGTGATCTTAATACAATACTTGTTTGTTGGTAACAATTGGTGTGGTTTCACCATTGGTCTTTGACACACAGAATAACACATCTTTCTGCCGTGACTCCTTTCGGGCCTCGGAGGTACACCGTGACCGGGGCTTGGGGAGGAGCATGTAACAGAATTTGGGGGCACGTCTGGGATAGAATTCAATAACATTCCCAAAATTCCCAAATTTGGAATTTTCTAACATTCCCAAATTTTTCAAAAAATTAAAAAATTTTTGTGTGAAGGTTAACAGGCTAACTAATAGTCACCATGGCGTTTGACGCAGAAAAGTTTGCGGTGTCCCCTAATGAGGCACAGTTCCAGGCGTTAAAAAGATCAGAACTCATGATATTGGCCAAATATTTTAACTTGGAGGTCCGAGTTAGTATGAAGAAAGCAGAGATTCAGACATTGGTGGTAGAGTCTCTAGTGGGACAAGTTACATGGGAAGAGGTAGCCTTGGATTGGTTACCAGAGGAAAAAGGAAATGTGGAGCTCCGGAAATTGGAGATGCAACTGCAGAGCAACTGGAAAGCGGCAAAGGAAAGAGCAGAACGGGAACGAGAACTCGAGGAGAGAAGAGCAGAGGAAAGGAGAGCTGAAGAAGAAAGAAGAGCAGAGGAAAGGAGAGCCGAAAGGGAATTAAAGGAACGGGACATGGAGTATCAGAAGGAACTTAAACTCAAGGAGCTGGAATTACTGGGGGAACAGAGAGAAGTAGTGTCCATGCCGGCTAGTTCGACAACCAGTCAGAACTCTTGGGATGTTGGTAGGCATGTGAGGCTGGTTCCACCCTTCAATGAAAAGAAGGTTGCCAAGTTCCTTTTACATTTTGAGAAGGTGGCTCAAATGTTAAAATTGCCTGTGGGGTCCTGGACTATGTTAGTGCAAAGTGTTCTCGTGGGTAAAGCTCAAGATATATTTCCGGCTTTACCGATTGACCAATGTGCAGATTTTGAGATAGTGAAGAAAGCCATTCTCAAAGCCTATGAATTGGTCCCTGAAGCTTACCGGCAAAAATTCCGGAATGCCAGGAAGAGGGAGCGTGAGACCCATGTGGAGTTTGCCAGAATGAAGGAAACTATGTTTGATAGGTGGTGTGACTCGAAGGAGATTGGGAAAGACTTCAACCTTTTGCGTCAATTGATCTTGGTGGAGGAATTCAAACAGTGTGTCCACGTGAACATTAAAGAACATCTGGATGAAAAAAAAAGTACCGGAGTTGTATGAGGCAGCAACAGTGGCAGATGACTATGCCTTGACACACAGGATGGGGTTCCACAAACCTAACTTCCCGCCTCGAGTTAGCCAGGGGAGTTATGGCAAATCAGGTTCGGAGAACAAATATTCATGAAGGCGGCCTGGAGAAGACTACGGGGACAAATCTGATACCGTGACTTTTAGGGATCAGAAGACTGCAGTTCCAAGACATACCTATCTTCCAGGGGGCCCGAGGCAGACCACGAGTTTTTCTTCCGGGCCTACTTGTGCTTTTTGCAAGAAACCTGGGCATTTGATAGCCCAATGTTACGCCCTGAAAAGGAAAAATCAGGAGCGGAGTCAAACTAGTGCAACTCCGAATGCGTTGACCAATGCGAGAAATCGTCCTTGGAGGACAGTGCCTTGTGAAGGTTTCCGTGCCAAAGTTGTGGCATCACAGAACGAACTTGTCCAAGAGGGTTACAAACCTTTTATTTCAGAGGGGTTTGTGTCACTGGATGGGGACTTAACGAACCAGAGACCTGTTAGGGTATTGAGGGACACAGGAGCACATCAATCTTTGATGCTTGAAGGCATTCTGCCATTGTCAGAGAAGACGGCAACTGGTGTTAGTGTTCTTTTACAGGGGGTTGGTGGCTAGGTTAAAGCTCCCCTTCATGTCATCCATTTAGAGTCTGAGTTGGTGTCAGGATCGGTCACTGTGGGGTTACGAGCCACTCTTCCTGTAGAGGGAATCTCTTTTATTATCGGGAGTGATTTGGCCGGTGGTCGAGTTTCTGGTAATCCGATACTGATTGAAAAGCCCAGTATGGAAAATAACACAGCACAATTAGAGCAGGAGATTCCGGGTATCTTTCCATCCTGTGCAGTGACTCGTGCTATGGGTAGGATGCGCTCCGAAGAGAAGGAGAAGGAAGGCGATGTAGATTTGGGTTCCATAGAGATATTGGAGGAAAATTCTGGAAGAGGTAAGAGGAAAGGCAGTGACATCAAGGAACTGAAGGAAAAGGTGGCATCTGGAACAAAAGAGGAAATGGAGTGTCCGTTGGAGACATCTGGGAACGAGGCTGAAGAAGCGGTGCTGGTCCGAAAGAGACTTGTTGAAGAACAACACAGAGATTCGGAGCTCCGGAGTTTGATGGATAAAGCCGTTACAGAGGAAGAGGCTATGAAGATACCTGTTGGTTACTTCATGAAAGAGGAAATACTCATGAGAAAATGGAGACCACTGGAGGTGCCAGCAAATGACGAGTGGGAAGTTCATTACCAAATTGTGGTGCCACCGCCGTACCGGAAGGAGATATTGAGTTTGGCACATGAGACACCTTTGGCTGGGCACATTGGAGAGAAACAAGATATGTGACAGAATATTGGTACATTTTTTCTGGCCAGGATTGCGAAGTGATGTGTCAGAGGTCTGTAAATCTTGCCATTCTTGCCAGCTGGTGGGAAAACCTAATCAGAAAGTCCCATCCGCACCTTTAAAACCAATTTCAGCTTTTGAAGGGCCATTCAGCCATGTCATTATTGACTGTGTCGGCCCTTTACCTAAAACTAAGGCTGGACATCAGTATTTGCTGACCATCATGTGCGCTTCCACAAGGTTCCTAGAGGCAGTGCCTCTTAGAAAATTACTGCGGCAGTTATTGCGAAGGCCTTGATTAAATTTTTCACTTTGGTTTGCCTACCTGAGGTCATCCAGTCTGATGAGGGTTCCAGTTTCATGTCAACGCTTTTTCAGCAAGTGGTTTACCTGTTGGGAGTGGAGCAAGTAAGATCAAGCACTTATCATCCTGAGAGCCAAGGGGCCTTGGAAAGGTTTCACCAGACATTGAAGAATATGATCAGAACGTATTATTTTGAATGTGACAAGGATTGGGATGAGGGAATACCCTTATTGTTGTTTGCTACGAGGGAATCTGTTCAGGAGTCATTGGGATTTAGTCCTTTTGAACTTGTGTTTGAACACGCAGTGCGAGGACCGTTGAAATTGGTGAAAGAACAGTGGCTACAGGAGGAGTCACAGTCAACAGTGGTGGAGTATGTGTCAACGGTTAGGCACAGATTGGCAAAGGCTTGTGAAGTTGCGATAAGAAACTTGAAAGTGACACAGGATAAAATGAAAGTGAGACATGACAAGAAATCTCAGATAAGAAATTTCAGTCCTGAGGACCGAGTGTTAGTGCTGCTTCCTGTTCCAGGTCAGCCACTACAGGCTAGGTATTTTGGTCCCTATGCAATCGAAAGGAGGGTTAATGAAACAGATTATGTGGTGACAACTCCCGACCGACGGAAAAAGCGGCAGCTGTGTCATGTCAACCGACTGAAGAAATATTATGAGAGGAAGTCTGTGAAAAATATGGTTCCTGTCTCACCTGTCGTGCCTGTAGTCACGGTGCAAGAGAGTCCAGAGGTTGAGGCCGGTGTGAAGTTTGATAACTTTGATAACTTTGATGACAAGGCTTGTCCCAGATTGACGAACACGGAAGTGTTGAGTCATTTAGATGAGAAATTAGGTCATTTGACGAGGGAACAACAAGGACAACTATCCAGCCTAATTTTTGAGTTTGCACATTTGTTCACTGATGTACCTGGTCGTACTGACCTGGTATATCATGATATTGAGGTGGGGGAAACCATTCCTGTGAAACAACACCCCTATCGGATGAACCCTGTGAAGATGGAGTAACTTCGGAAGGAGGTTCAGTATATGTTGGAGAATGACATCATCGAACCAAGCAGCAGTGAATGGAGCTCACCATGTGTGTTTGTTCCAAAACCCGATGGCAGTTTTCGCTGTTGTACGGATTTAAAACGGGTTAATGCAGTGACCAAGACCGACTCATATCCCATCCCGAGGATTGATGACTGCATTGATGGAATAGGCCCAGCTAAATTTGTAACTAAATTTGACTTGCTGAAATGGTATTGGCAGATTCCTCTTACTGATAGAGCCAAGGAAATCTTGGCTTTCATCACACCAAATGGGTTGTATCAGTACAAGGTTCTTCCCTTTGGATTGAAAAACGGGCCTGCTATATATTCAACGGCTGATTAATAAGCTTATTGCAGACCTTGAGGGGGTGGAGGCTTATCTGGATGATGTCATCATCCACACCATGACGATGGAAGAGCATATTAAACAAATTCATGCATTTTTCAAGAAACTGGCCGAGGCAGGGTTGACAATCAACTTATCTAAGAGTGAGTTTGTAAAAGCACAGGTGGTGTTCCTAGGCCATGTAGTAGGTCAGGGTCAGGTGCAACAGGTGACAGCCAAGATAGAAGCCATTGATCGCTTCCAAGTTCCAAAAGGGAAGAAGGAGCTTATGAGATTCTTGGGTATGCCTGGTTGGTATCAGCGGTTCTGCAGGAATTTTTCTGATGTGGGGGCAGCCCTTTAACGAATTTGCTGAGGAAAGAGACCAAGTTTGTTTGGGATGACAAATGTCAAGCTGCCTTTGCCCACGTCAAAGCGATATTAATGAGCTCTCCTGTCCTAGCAGCCCCAGATTTTCAAGAACCATTCAAGTTGGCCATTGATGCAAGTGGTGTGGGGGCAGGGACAGTTCTATTACAGGATGATGGTTGATGGCGTGGATCACACGGTGTGCTACTATTCGAAAAAGTTTAACAAACATCAGGCAAATTATGCCACCGTGGAAAAAGAGACCCTTGCTCTCCTGCTAGCACTTCAGCATTATGAGGTGTATCTGGAACTACTAACTTTCCTATAAACGTCTTCACTGATCACAACCCCTTAACCTTCATTCAAAAAATGAAAAATAAAAATCAGAGGTTGATGAGATGGAGTTTGGCTTTGCAGGAGCTCAACTTGGAAATTGAGCATGTAAAGGGCAGGGACAATGTCGTTGCTGATATGATGCTTTATCCAGAGTAAACTAACTTTGAAAATTCCTGTAGGTTGTTTGGAAGTTTTGTTGCTTTATTCTGGGGAATATAAATTATTGTTGCTCACGTGAATTGATCATTTGGGTGTGAGTTTTACTTTTGTTTGTTAAAATGGTTTTTGCATGAAAAGAAAGTTTTCACGATGTTCAAACTTTCTTTCTTGAGGGGGGGAAGTGTTACGGATTCGTCACTTCCGTTGTTGTGGTTTTCATCCACTGTAAGAATTTTTGGTTCCATGTACTATTATTGTTATCATTTAAGTGAAATGGAGATAACTGTTTTCAAAAGGTAAAAAGATAAGTGTTTTAAAAGAAACCGGAAACCGGATCGGGAAAAAACCTGATGAAGAAGAGGAGGAAGAAGAGGCGGAGCAAGTGAGGTCGAGAAGAAGCCAAGCTGCTTTGATGTCTTGAGCAAACGCTGGCGAACGGGGGGTCACGAGCGAACTTTGGGTTTCCTGGGAAGGGATTCCGGTGACAGAGTGGTTATCGCTGTGACAGATAAACCTGCGTGTCGGGTTTTGCGGTTGATTCCAAAGTGAATCGTTGAAGTGCAGGTACGCATTCAGTACAGGCCCGTCTGCCATTTTGCCTCGCACCCGATTTCGCATCGCTCCTGGCTTTTCACCGCACTCCAACCATTTCACCGCATCCAGCCGTTCGCCTGGTTTGCGTGTGTAACGTGGATTTTGAGTGGGAATTTGCGGTTCGCCGTTTGGGAGCCATTGAACGTTCATACCCAAAGGTGTGATTTCCCAGTCGCCTCTTGAGGGCACCTTTGCCCATATTTGGCAGTGTGACTGTCAGCCGAACGGGATTCTGGTCTCGATACGACATCGTTCTTATGATCACCGGAGCATGGATCGGCTTTAGCTTGATGCTGGGACAGAGACTTTGGGAATGTTCTTTTCGCTCACTTGGAGCACAGTGAGTTATATTGTACGAAACTGATGGTACCATCATAGGAATGATATATTTGTTGTACAATTGATTAATATCGTTTTTGTGCTGTTATTCTTGTGTGACCTTAATACAATACTTGTTTGTTGGTAACAATTGGTGTGGTTTCACCATTGGTCTTTGACACACAGAATAACACATCCTCCTACCGTGACTCCTTTCGGGGCTCGGAGGTCCACCGTGACCAGGGTTTGGGGAGGAGCACGTAACAATATTGAGTCACCAAATTGGAAAACCAACTATTTTGAGGGCAAAAGGTCAAAGGTCAATTTAAGGTCAAACTTCCAAAATCATAAATTTTCATCTGAAGAATCATCACTTTTCATCCTATTCAACTTGAAAACGAAACCGCAATTACATAGTGTATCACTGAATTGGAAAACCAACTATTTTTGAGGTCAAAATGTCAACTTAAGGTCAAACTTATAATATCATCAATTTTCATCTGAAAAATTGTCAATTTTAATCCAATTGACTCGAGCTTTGATTAAGATTGTAGAAAAGGATTTTCGAAATCTGGCCTATGTTGACCTTTTGGCCAATGTTGACCGAAACAAATAGTTGGGGGTTGGATTCGGTTTGCTCATATGCAAATCCTATTCAGACTTTAAGTCAATCGGATGAAAATTGAGGATTTTAAAATTATAAAAAGGTGGTTGACCTTTGGCCTTTGTGTTTGGCCTATGTTGATCACAAAGAGAGTTGGTCGTTGAATTCAGTTTGCAAATAGAAAAATCTTATTCAGGTTTCAAGTCAATCAGATGAAAATCGAGGATTTTAGAAATTTTAAATGGTTGTTGACCTTTGGCCTATGTTGACCTTTTGGCCTATGCTTATCTCAAAATTAGCTGGTGGTTGAATTCCGTTTGCTGATATGAAAATCCTATTCCAATTTCAAGTCAATCGGATGAAAATTGAGGATTTTAGAAATCTGGCCTATGTTGATCTTTTGGCATATGTTGACTTTTTGGCTGATGTTGACCTCAACAAATAGTTGGGGGTTGGTTTCATTAAGCTGAAATGCAAATCTTATTCAGATTTCAAGTCAATCGGGTAAAAATTGAGGATTTTAAAATATTAAAAAGTGGTTGAACTTTGGCCTATGTTGTCCTTTAGGCCTATTTTGATCTCAAAAATAGTTGGTGGTTGAATTCATTTCACCGATATAAAAATCCTATTCAGATTTCAAGTCAATCGGATGAAAATTGAGGATTTTAGAAATTTGAAATGGTTGTTGACCTTTTAGCCTATTTTGTTCTCAAAAATAGTTGGTGATTGAATTCAGTTAGCTGATATGAAAATCCTATTCAAATTTCAAATCAATCGGATGAAAATTGAGGATTTGGAAATTTGAAAAAAGTGGTTGACCTTTGGCCCATGTTGATCTCAAAAATAATTTGTGGTTGAATTCAGTTCGCCGATATGAAAATCCCATTCAAATTCCAAGTCAATCGGGTGAAAATTGAGGGTTTTAGAGATTTGAAAACGTTGTTGACGTTTTGGCCTATGTGGACCTTTTGGCCCATGTTGATCACAAACATAGTTGGTTGGTTGAATTCAGTTAGCTGATATGTAAATCCTATTCAAATTTCAAGTCAATCGGATGAAAATTGAGGATTTTAGAAATTTGAAATAAATTGGTTGACATTTGGCCTACGTTGACCTTTTGACATCAAAAAAATATAGGATTTTGTCGGACCTCAAACTCTACCATTTGGTGAAGTTTCGTGAAGATTGTTTTAAAATTGTGACCTGTAGGCATGTATAAGTGGGCAGACAAACAAACACACAAACACACAAACCGGAGTGATCGACAAACTTGTCAAATTTTTTATTTTTTTTTGCCAAGTAACAAATGGACTGAAATGCAATACTCTCTCATCAGGCGAGGGTAATAACAACACTTATGGTAATAGCTTAATATTAATGATGTTACGAAACAATATCTTCACTCCCCAAGGGGTTTTCGGCTTGCGATATTACTCCTCTCCGGACACCCTCATGGAAGTAAATGTTATTATCGGGAATTTAGAATAGTGAGGCTAACAGTCTGATCTTTTCAATGACCTGATCCAACATAAGTCTAACACCTTAACATGGCGCACATTTAGAAACATGGGAATTCTTCCGGATTCCTTGTAGTTAATTATAAAATCAAAAGATCAAAATGATCATTCTCATGCATCACATTCCACATTCCACACACACACACACACACACACACACACACACACACACACACACCCCCCCCCCCCCCCCCCCCACCATCAATTTATAGTAGAGGCTGAGGTTACTCATTAGTCTCATGTACATATTATGTTCAAGTAGGTAAACTAGATATGTGAGAAGTAAAATTAACATAAGATTTATTTTTGCTGGGAACAAAACAAAAAATGTACACTGTATGAAGTTGACAAATAAAAACTTGAGTGAAATAGCTTTTCAGAACATACATTGAAATAAATGAAGCCCAGTGTCTTAATTCCTTGTTAGCTTGTACTCCATTAGGTTTATCAATAAACCAGCAAGATACCTGTGCTATGCAAGGGTGGGAGGCCAAGAGCAAACAGACAATGCGGAAACGAGGAAAAGCAAACCATGAACCAATAAATTCCACATTCCTTCCTGTTCCACCTTCAGTTGAACGTCAGGAATCGACAACCGGTTCGTGAAAGGACTTGGGCTAAAAACTTACAGCACCTGAATGTTTATACTTGTGGTCAATGGTGAAACTACAAATGCTGAATCCACTAATGTCACAGGTGGAACCCCTCATTTCATTTTCTCCTGCTTTAAACTCAGTCTCCCTTTAGTTTCATTCCAAACAGCATCATTCCAATCACAAATTAAATCACAAACACAATTAAATCACACATTACAATCACAAACTAAATCACAAATCACAAACTGTTATTAATTTTGGGGTAGGATATATATAGATCTAGGTAGATCTGGGTTGGTATTATGCTCCGGCTGTCGTGAGAGGGAACCTCACCTGTAATAAGTTCTGTCGAGCCCGAATGTGGGATAAAGGTGTATCTTCGTCCCCATTACGAGGAATGGGGCATGTAAAGTAGTTGAATGTGGGATTAAGTCTCACCTGTCGTACCTGTAGTCGGTGTGCAAGTGAATCCAGAGTTTGAGGCCAGTGTGACGTTCGATAGCATTGTTTACCAGGCTTGCCTCAGGTTGACAGCCACTGAAGTGTTAAGGAACCGAGACCAGAAATTAGGTCATGTGACGAGGGCAGGATATGGATCTGGACCTGAACCAAAATCTAATCGTGTTCTTGTCGCCTACCCAACCCATCCACCAAGTTTTGTCATAATCCGTCCACAACTTTTTGAAACATCATATTGTTGCGAATATGGAATTTGGCCTCCATATCCGCTTGTAAATATTCCTCTATTTTCTCCAATACTCCCCAACTTTCCCCAATCCCCCATTCCCTAGTCCCATTGCATGTAAATAACAATCAGTAGAGCCGACCTTCCCCTTATTCCCCCATTAAATGTCGTGCCCAGGTCCACCGCACCACACGTAGACAACTTTCGGACATCTTCCTAGTTATTCTTAATCTATGTCAGTTAAGGCCTCGTCTCCATTAATTATGACTCTTCGTTGCACCAGAATGTGATTATATGGCATCAGTAGTGAGTTTAGGACCTTTCCCATACCTCCTCCCATCTTCTTCCCCAAACAACAACAATAACAACAACTACAACAACAATTACAACTACAACTACGACTACAACAACAGAGGGGCGGGGAGTGTGCGTCCTCACACCGGCTCGGTTACCCGCCATGACCATGCGCTCCACGGCGTTACCCCGAAGGGGCTGGCTGTCAGCTCCTCGTCAGGGGCGGAGCCAGTAACCCCCCCACGCACCCAATGAGAAGCAACGTGCCGATTCCATCTGGGGCGGAGCTAACGAGCCGAGGGCGTGTCACTCCCCGCCGGATATACGCGGCCCCGCGCCGGACGTGACGACAGATGCGCCTCAGCTTGGAGAGAGAAGCCACCGCCACCCCCAGCGCGACGATACCTCCCCGCATCTTTGGACCGGACCGGACCGTACTGTACCCTGCCCCGAGCCCAGGAGGACCTGGAGCCATCGATACCCGCTTTCCTGTCATCAACCCCCGTGTGAGTCAGCCGTTGTCCCGTTTGTCTGTCGTCTGTCCGGGGTTAATATAAGAGTGTGTCTAAGTGCCTGTCTTTCTGTGATTATACCTCTAGCCCCTGTAATCTGACCTTTCCGTACGAATATAATCTCCTCCGGAGGTCTTGAGAATTGAAACATTGGTGTCGTATTGTGTTATTGTAATCCAGCCGGGTGTCTTCTTTTTCTTATTGAGCCAGCATCGCGCGACTAGTCAACGTTCGGGCACAATCGGGTAACTTGTGCAGACGTGGTCATACCATAAAACCGCTCGGTAAATAACATCCAAGCCACGTCTGTAACAATTGGTTGTCAGGAGTTGGATTCGAACCTGGGACTAAATTTATTTAGCCCAAATTTTGGACACCAATTGTGTTAGTACGGTAACAATTGGTGTCGGGAGTGAGATTCGAGGCCCGACCAAATTTTGAAAAAAAAAAACGAATAGAAAAAAAAAAAAAAATTTGGTCAAAATTTGGAGCGGCCGAAATTTGTTTTGTTTTACAAAACCCGAATTTTGAAAGTCGCGCTATGGCGGATCAAGACGGCTGGGGTCCGGTAGGGGAGAGTGAAGCAGGGTCGGTCCAGGACCAAATTGAGACACGTGAGGAGAGCGAAACAGCGGGGGTAGCGAACGCACAAAATGGCGCCTCGCTGGTCACCGCGCCCGCGACCGTAGCAGCGCCGCCGATGGATTGGGGCCTATTTATGGAACAAATAAAGGCGCTCATGGTCCAGACAAGTGAAGACCTGAGGAATGACTTGGGAAACCAAATGGGGGTAATGGGGAACCGGATGGATGCTCAGAGTGAGCAAATGAGGGTTGATAGTGGGCGATTAGAGGGCCAAATGAGGGGTACCGGTGAGGGATTAGAAAAGAAATTTGAGGGGTTAGACAACGGGATAAAAGAGGTGAAACATGGGTTAGAGGGGGTAGAAAATAGAATGGCTGCCCAGGAGAATCAGATAGAGGGAGTGAAAAATGGGTTAGAGGGGTTAGAAAACAGTATGGAAGGCAAATTGAGGGACATGAGGGACCAAGCGGAAAGGGAAGTTAAACAAATGGAGCAGCAGATAGAGGGGGTCAGAATGGGGGTAGAAACCAAACTGGATGCTCACAGGGAGGAAATGGAGCAGATGAGGGTGGCATCTGGGCAGGAGATGCAAGTGATGGGAGAGGAGATCAGAAGAGGAGTGAGTGAGGAGGTCGGAGGAGTGCGCGAGGAGGTGAGGCACTGTAAGGAGCGCATGGAGAAAGAGGTGAGAAAGGGGACTGTAAAATTGCAAGGTGGTATAGAGGAGTTGACGCTGGGAGTAGAACAACTGACAGTGGGACAAAAGGAGTTGGGGGACCAGGTAAAGAAGAACACAGCGGTAATAGAGGGTTTAAAATCGACACAGAAGGAGATGAAAAAGGACGTAGGGGTAATTAAAAAAGAGTGTCAGACGGTACATGAGGACCTGACGAGGAAAATGGACAAGGTGGTAGAGGTAATGGAGGTTAAAGAGCGGGAGGTGCGGGAGCACATAGAAAAAAATAAAGTGGAGTTAGAGGAAGAACTTAAAGGGGCGCACGAAGAGATGAAGGAGATGAAGCAAAAATTAGAAGAAGTGGAAGAAGGGGTGAGCGAAATTAAGAAGCGACGGAGAGAGGATAAGAAAGAGATAAAGGAGGAAGTAAAAGAATTGGTCCAAAGTCTGTGTTCGGATCGTGATGATGTGCTCATTAACCGGATGAGGGATTCACAGGTGATGGAGGAGAAGCGAAGAGAAAGAGGACCCGGTGTAAGTGGTGACCAATATGGTCGTGCGTATGATGCGCCAGGGGATTTAATAAGCTTGGGGGTCGAGATAGACCCGGGTGTTCGTGAGAGGCCGTGGGTGAAGTGTGCGACAGGTCTGGTGTGCGAAAAAGGAGGTGTGCAAGAAAGTCCGACTCTGGGGTGTGTGAGGAAAAAGTGCGTGCCAAGGAGTGAGTGTGCTGGCGAGAGTGAGTCGGTCGTAGCGCGTGTGCGAGGGAGCACATGGAAGCGTGGTGTGGTGAGTGTTACAGAGGGTGTGACGGGAGAGTGTGCGCGAGAAAGGTGTGTGACGGACAGGTGCATGAGGAAAGAGTGCGCTGTCAGAAGTAAGGAAGAATGCACACCTGTGGTGAGTGTTACAGAGGGTGTAACGGGAGAGTGTGCGCGAGAAAGGTGTGTGACGGACAGGTGCATGAGGAAAGAGTGCGCTGTCAAGAGTAAGGGTGAGTGCGCTGTCAAAAATGGAGGTGAGAGTAGTGCGAGTGACAAGGAGAGTGAGCTGGTTGTGACAGGTGAGCAAGGATGTACACCTGGGATGGAAGGATGCACACCTGGAATGGTAGAGCGTGAGTGGGAATGCACGCTGGAGTTGGTGGTGAGGCACGTGGTTGGGTGTGCGAATGAGAGCACACCTGTGATTGTCACAGAGGAGGTGACTGAGGAGGGGGCGCGAAGAGGTGTTTTGGTGAGGTGTGCGACCAACGAATGTGTGCCAAAGTGTTCGGTGGTCAGGTGTGTGACCAAGGCTGTAAGTGGAATGGGTGTACCTGGGTGTGTAAGGAAAGGTACGAGGAGCATGGGCACGGCTGGATGTGTGAGCAAGGAACGGGCTGCGGGGTGTAAGCGTCCAGGTGAAGCATCGACGTTAGACGGGGTAGAGTTGAGAACGACTTATAGCCGAATCGGGCCCTCGGTGCGTGCTGGGCCTCGCTTTGAACGGCCGCGTCCGTGCTCCACTAGGGGGAGCGGGCAGCCCGATAGGAAGGGTCGTTATGGCGACCACGTTTTGTTGAGACGTGCCGGCAGGTCGAGATCGGGACATTGGATGGCTCCGCGCCGAGGTGATGCGTGGGATCTCGGCCCGGGTAAGCCCCCGTCCCTGCACCGAGTGCCGGACGCATTCAGCCGCTGGCACAAAACAACCAGCATCCATTGCTTGGCTTTACGAAGCCGGGCTTTGGACAGGGATTGGCGCACCGAGAGGTATTAGTGAGTCGACTGGGTGATGAGGTTAGTGTTTTGGACCCAAAATTAGAGAAAAACAAAATTTGATGATTGGCAAGGGATTGGCAGTAGTGATTGGCAGATGATGGGCAGTGATTGGCAAATTTTTAATTTGTTGAAATTTGATGTGCAAAATTGGTAGTGAGAGACCCCCGATGTGGTGGGATGGCATCCCTGCCACCCTTCCCATGGTGGGGCAAAGGAGCAATAGCTTATGGGGTGTATGGCAGTGAAAACTAGCCCGGGTGGGTTAGGATATTGTGTGTAGGGATCTAGAAGATGACATTAGGTGACGTTAAGTTTAGTTAGTGACTGATACCTGTAGTGGGGACGCAGGTAGATTAGTATGGATGATAATGACGTGGGAGCGCAATAGTTTAAAGGGACGACTGGGAAGCGCAAGTTTCAGAAGGGAGTAGTTAGCTGAGATGATGCTGTGTGTGTGAGAATTGAACAGGTGTGATTGCACAGGTGTGCAACTGGACAGGTGTGTGGAGCAGTGTATGAGTAGTGAGTGTTGTGGATCAGCGCGAATGCGCTTGGGGAGAGAAGGGTGCAGGTGGCACCAAGTGTGAGAGCACAGGTGTGCAAGTACAGGTGTGTGGAGAGAGTTGGAGTAAGTGGTACGGAGTGGTGTGCATGGTGCGAAGGTGTGGATGGGGGAAGAGTGGACCCCTTTCACGAGTACCCGGGGCGGGTAGTGTAAGTGTTAGGTAGAGGGTATAGGTAAATTGTGGTTAGATATTGGCATCTGTGGTGCGGTTGCAGAATGGTGTTGTGGATGGGTGCATTAGTGTTGTGGAAATGGCTGGGCGTGTAGCCTGTTAGTGTGTGTAGTTGGTTGGGCACTCCACCACTGTGAGGATGTCGGCCAGGTGAGGCCGCAGGTGGGCTCTGGGAGCCGGTAGAGTTGTGGATGGGGCCCGAGGATCCGGAGGACGGACCCGGGTAGCCCAGTGCCAGAGAGGGCACCGAGTGGGGAGAGTGTGAGAGGGCCTTCCCCAGGTAGTTAGGTTAGGGTAAGGAGCAGGTAAGCTCGGAGGCAACTGCAGTGGTGGAGGTGTGCAGGTGGGTAGACCCACTGGGAGAGGTACACGCCACAGCCCAGAAATTGTGCGAGGGCACCGGGAGATGAATCGGGGGAGTGAGACCCCAAATTGAAAAGCACCACAGTTTGGCCAATGGGAATTGGTTTTTAGAACCAATAGTGTAAGAGGGCCAATGGTTTGGCCGGAGAGAGACCCCGGGTAGTGTAAAGTTGTTAAAGTCATTTAGGAAATAGTTAGGATTGATGAACCTGTCGCACCATACGCAGCCACTTACCTGTGGTGATGATGATGACTCCACACCTGTGTTTTCTTTGTTTGTGTTGCAGAAATGAGAATTGCTGTTGGATTTGTGAGACGCATCACGACGTGGATGAGACATTGGGGTGATTCCATCTCTCCCTCCCTAGGAGGGACTGATGATGAATTGGTGATGGCAAATTTTGATGTTGAGTTGGAGATGGCAAATTTTGATGAGAGTTGAAAATGGCAAATTTGATTGGTTAGGAGGGAGAGAAGACGAATTTGGTATATGGGAGGAACGGGGAAGACAGTAGGGATGTTTGTTGATTTGTAAAGTAGATGTTTATGGGTAGTGTTGTGTTGTGTGGATACAGTAAGGGGTAAGGGAGGGGCCATGTAGGTTACCTGGTGGGGGGGGGGGGCGTACGATAGGAACGTACCTGTCTCACCTGGTTCCCATGTGCCCCCAGGGTGCATTACCTTATATTGCGTGCACTTTTGCGCCCTTACCACCTTACTCACTTGGTTCTTCTTTTGTCTCCCACCTCCGAGGATCTGGCTTTGGGGTAGAGAGAGAGGAGAGAGAGGTGCTGGCTGCGCAGTTGTGGGCCTGCACTTTCGCTGTTTGCTGCCGGGATCGATACACCATATGGACCGCAATGTTTGTGGCCACCCACAATGGACCGCAGTTCGTTTGCGGCCAAGCACCACCCGGGGATGGACCTATGGGTCAACGTGGCACCTATGCCATAAAGGTGAACCACTGTTAATTAACACCACTGAAGGCCACACGAAGAGCAAGAGACACCTGCAGGGTTAGGGGTTGTCGAATTTATTTTTATTCCAATGAACAATGGTGACTGCACCGATTGGTGGTGGGGTGGTGCTTTTGATGCTCGGGAAGGGTGCTCTGCACGTTATTAAAGGCCGTCGGCCACAGAGCACTCGTGGGTTGGTGTATCGATGCTGGCAAGCGCGCTCTCTCTATGCATAACATCTGCATGTGTTCCTCCAAAAACAGGTCCTGGATCGTAGTGTAGATATCAGCGTAATCTTGTAAATAATGCTCCCTACCGGCTGTATGTTTAGTTTGAGAATTCTTTCCGGATTCGGTTATCCTGTGGGTGTGTTTCTGTGAGGAGAAGGGTGCAACGTCGCAGGGGGACATATTTACTCATTTGTGAATATCTGTAAAACTGTCGCACTCAGGGTAGAGTTAATAGTAGAGGGAACTACATTGCATGCCACACTAAAGTAGGTAAAAATTTATCGGGTCGGGACGCCCCGAGGGTAGAGAAGGGTGCAATGTTGCGAATATGGAATTTGGCCTCCATATCCGCTTGTAAATATTCCCCTATTTTCTCCAATACTCCCCAACTTTCCCCAATCCCCCATTCCCTAGTCCCATTGCATGTAAATAACAATCAGTAGAGCCGACCTTCCCCTTATTCCCCCATTAAATGTCGTGCCCAGGTCCACCGCACCACACGTAGACAACTTTCGGACATCTTCCTAGTTATTCTTAATCTATGTCAGTTAAGGCCTCGTCTCCATTAATTATGACTCTTCGTTGCACCAGAATGTGATTATATGGCATCAGTAGTGAGTTTAGGACCTTTCCCATACCTCCTCCCATCTTCTTCCCCAAACAACAACAATAACAACAACTACAACAACAATTACAACTACAACTACGACTACAACAACAGAGGGGCGGGGAGTGTGCGTCCTCACACCGGCTCGGTTACCCGCCATGACCATGCGCTCCACGGCGTTACCCCGAAGGGGCTGGCTGTCAGCTCCTCGTCAGGGGCGGAGCCAGTAACCCCCCCACGCACCCAATGAGAAGCAACGTGCCGATTCCATCTGGGGCGGAGCTAACGAGCCGAGGGCGTGTCACTCCCCGCCGGATATACGCGGCCCCGCGCCGGACGTGACGACAGATGCGCCTCAGCTTGGAGAGAGAAGCCACCGCCACCCCCAGCGCGACGATACCTCCCCGCATCTTTGGACCGGACCGGACCGTACTGTACCCTGCCCCGAGCCCAGGATGACCTGGAGCCATCGATACCCGCTTTCCTGTCATCAACCCCCGTGTGAGTCAGCCGTTGTCCCGTTTGTCTGTCGTCTGTCCGGGGTTAATATAAGAGTGTGTCTAAGTGCCTGTCTTTCTGTGATTATACCTCTAGCCCCTGTAATCTGACCTTTCCGTACGAATATAATCTCCTCCGGAGGTCTTGAGAATTGAAACATTGGTGTCGTATTGTGTTATTGTAATCCAGCCGGGTGTCTTCTTTTTCTTATTGAGCCAGCATCGCGCGACTAGTCAACGTTCGGGCACAATCGGGTAACTTGTGCAGACGTGGTCATACCATAAAACCGCTCGGTAAATAACATCCAAGCCACGTCTGTAACAATATGTTATATGTCGTTTTTGTCCCTACATCTCTCAATGGTTATAAGATTTGCTTCATCAATTCTTGTATCCACATCCACGTCCGGATCCTCACCAAAATCTAATCTTGTTCTTGTAACACACCGAACCTCTCCACCAAATTTCGTCCGAATCCGTCCACAACTTTTTGAGATATCCTGCTCACAAACTGGCAATGGCAGACAGACAGATGTGAAAACATAATTCTTCCGTCCTAAACTTTGTAA
Source organism: Myxine glutinosa (assembly GCF_964187855.1). Classification (NCBI taxonomy): domain Eukaryota; kingdom Metazoa; phylum Chordata; class Myxini; order Myxiniformes; family Myxinidae; genus Myxine; species Myxine glutinosa. The sequence continues at coordinate 75,353,218 of NC_136266.1, read as the reverse complement.
GCGCACTCACCAAGTGGCTTAAGCACTCGAGCAAGGAAGCAAAGAGGGGGAAGAGAGTGAAGGAAGCGAAGGAGGGGAAGGGAGTGAAGGAAGCAAAGAGGGGAAGGCAGTGAAGGAAGCAGAGAGGAGGAAGAGAGTGAAGGAAGCAAGGAGGGGGTGGGGAGTGAACTAGTTGATAAGGAACGACTGCCTTGGCAAGCAATAGCAAGCTTATTGGTAATGGAACACACCCAGGTGTCCGGGATCTTATGCAAATTTTCCCTACCTTTCCTGGAAATGAACGAAGTTACCAACCAATCAGCGTACTTTGGGTGGAAACTTCTTTAAATAACGTTTATATACCGGATATCACATTCTGTGAGCTGAACTTGCTCAAAGTGCCAGCATGGAGCCTGGTGATGTCATTTGTGTTAGATATGATGGTAATGTGCAATTTAAGTTTGGAGTGTATGTTGGAGAAGGACATGTAGTACACTTGGTTGCTCCAACCACATTTCCTTCTTTCCTGTCCTGCCCTTCTGGATGCGAACGAAACATGAGCAGGTAACCATTTCTCACACCGAATGTTGATTTCTCTGATTGGGGATTTTTATGATTTAAATCAGTGGAGGAATGTCGAAGGAATTTGAGCGTGAGCAGTTTATTTTTACCTCTGCCACCAAAAGTGGATGGAGGTTATGTTTTTACCCCTGTCTGTCTGTCTGTCTGTTTGTCTGTCTGTGTGTTTGTCTGTTTGTAAACAAGATATCTCAAAGAGTTGTCAACGGATTCGGCCGAAATTCGACAGAGATATGGCGTGTGTGACAAGGACGAAATGATGAGATTTTGGTGAATATCTGGATTCGGATCCGGCTACTAGAATTTTTAAGTGATTCTTCACCATTGGGAGATAGGGCCAAAAATATATATAGCAGAATATCTCAAACATTTGTGGACAGATTTGGACGAAACTTGGTGGAGAGGTTGTGTGTGTGCCAGGGACTAATCGATTCGATTTTGGTGAAGATCTGAATATGGATTCGGATACAAGAATTATTTAATTTTTAAGTGATTCTTCACCATTGAGAGATCGGGTCAAAAGCGACATATAACATATTTTTTAAAGTTTTGGACAAGTTATGCATAACGTTGGTGGACGGGTTGGTCAGGTGACAAGAACAAGCTGATTCAATTTTGATTCAGGTTCGAATCCAGATTTGGCCTATCAGTGGGATACAAAACGTAAACTGTTCAGTCTGGCAGAGGTATGTGCTCTACCGAATGCCATTCTACAGGGTGTCCACAAAGTCGCGCATCATAGGAAATTATTTAATTAACATAAGGTATATATTTTTTAATGTTTTTTTTTTTTTTTACAAAACATGTTTTACAAAAAACAAAAAAACAAGTACGATACATTCAAAGTACACCACCCCTATCCCAAATAATTCAATATCCTCCAGCTCGGCATTTCCCAGGTGCATCGGGTGCCCGGCAATACCACAGTGCAGCTCATAGAGACTGTATTGGGAGGGAGAGTTGCACAATAATTGATTAATTGCATAATTAAAATCAACAAAAGATTGTCATAAAATATTTTCGTAATCAATTGGATAATAGCATAACTAAACCAGTCGTGCTTCATCTGAAGATGTATTTTTTAGAAATGTAATTAAATAAGTCGTTAATAAAAAATTAAATAATTAATTGATTAATCAATAAATAATTAATCGATCAAATGATTAATCAATAAATCAAAAATATCATTCATAGCCACATCACTTGGTTACTGTCCTGTCCAAATATTAGCTTCCTAGCTCAAAAGGTGCCTGAGATATTGCCGAGATGAGAAATTAAATAAATAAATGATTAATAATGAAAATAAATAAATAATAATAATAAATAAATAAATAATTAATCAATTGGCTAATAGAACACATAAACCACCACCATTTCATCCGAATCTGTAACTTATTTTAAAAAAAAAATTAAGTCATTCATCAAATAATTAAATAATTAATCGATTTATTTAATTATTCAATATATCAAAAATACCCTTTACAGCCAAATCACTTGGTCATTGGCATGTCCAATTATCAGCTTCCTAACTCAAAACGTGCCTGAGATATTGCCGAGATGAGAAAGGAAATGTATAAGTACTTAATTAATCGCTAATAATTAAACAACTAATCAACTAATTGATTAATCAAAAAACAAAAAATACGGTTTTTGACAAAGTACTTGCTCACTATTGTGCCGAAATTTCAGCTTCCTAGCTCAAAGGATGGCTGCGATATCGCCCGGAAAAACAAGGAAACAAACAAACAACCAGAGTGAAAACTGAGTACTCCCTTTCAGTGTGCGTCATTGCCGAGCTCCCTTCGGTGCCCGGCAATGACGTTATTCAGCGCCTGGAGATGGCATAGGAAAGGAGCTGTGTACAAAAACAAACATGTTTTTCCCGTTTACAAACATGTTTTGAGATTGGTGAGACACATTTCGAATAACTGACGTAACCAACCTTACAAATAAATGTTTTGCCTATGATGCACGACTTTGTGGACACCCTGCAGTTGATGTTGTGACGTCTCAAGTTTTTAACATTAACGACTTCTTATATATAATTTCTTATTTGAACCTCATCGAAGAAGTTGATGATAGAGGGGAAAAGGCAATAAAATGACAGTTTGGACAAGCAAGGGAATGATTGATATACAGCAAATTGAGAGTGGTAACAGTGACTGTTAGGCTATACCTATACCTACACATTACCAATTCTGACCAAATTTAGCTGCCAACGATGGCATTGCTGCTGCCAACGATGGCATTGCTGCCGCTAACCCTGTTAGTCATGTAGGGTTAATGTTGGTAAAAAAAATTGAGGGAAGGAATTCGATGGACAATGGGTGACATGAGATGGTGGTGCACAACATACTGGGTGTTTATAATGTCTCTATCTATTTCAGAGAAATAATCGGTGACTAAATAGATAGGGACTTTATAAACACCCTGTACATAAAACTCTGGAAGGAAGAGAGTGATTGAATACTGAGCAAGGAGGTTCCACAAGAGAGAGAAGAGAAGAACAAAGCAATGGGCATGAGCCTGGATATTTGTCGTCCAACAAGGTTTCCTGAAACGACGTGTGCATCCTTGAACTCGGGATGGTCAGAGTTAAGATTGGACTTGTCAATACCAATTCTCTCTCTCCTAATGCTTCGAACTATTAGCTTGGGGTTTTTGTTCATAAAGTTTGGAAATAAAATTTTTTGGTGAAACTTTGTTGGTGAATTCTATAGTCATCATTTGTATGTAGCATTCTTAGTTTATATTGAGGGGATTGTGTATTGCACCAAGTAGAGTTGATTGGTGATTATACCAAGTGGAATTCCCCAACTTGAGCTGTTTCTCTTCCACCAGTTGTGAAATCTGCAGCGGATGTCCATCGAGTCAAGGACCGATTCCAGCAGGGTAAATTACGGCACTAAGTTGTTGGTCTCTCCCCGAAGGGGATGCCAGACTATTGCAACGCTACCTGTCTGTCTGTATGTGTCTTTATGTGTGACCGTGTCTATGTATTTTTGCTTTAAAATAGCTTTCTCTGCAACTGCTTGTCGATCAATGAATGAATGATCGTTTTAAGGCCATTTTTCACACTAGAGCGGGGCTTAGCCTTGCGGGCCCCATGACAATCATGGATCCATGTTTGAGGCAATGTTTTTATCGCCGGATGCCCTTCCTGACGCCAACCCTTAGTCGCCTCTACGATGCGCAGGGATACGGTGTACCTATTCTAAATCGGGGTACACACAGGGATCAATGCAAAACTTTAAACGTTTGAGGGATTCCCCATGGAGAATATTTCATTGCTAACTCTGACTTCATAGGTCACATGGTATTGCAGCCATATTGGATGAAAGGGAAACATTTGGACATAATGTTCTCCAAAACCGCTCAACGAAAAAATTTGAAACGACTTATGTCATCAATTTCCCATGTGGTATATAGGGTGATAACTACGATGTCATCAGAGAAGTGGTGGTCCAGCCGCAATTAGTTGAATTGAAATCCTTATCCGAAAAATTTGAAATTTCATATATCTGATCTATGACCTGATGTGAGTGAAGAAATAAATTTATGACATTCATAACCCATGCCAATAAACTAAGGGACATAATAGGGTGCATGGACGATACAGGTATATGGCCATAATAGCAGCGAGTCGAGAATATGCATTCAACGAGTGCCATTCTAGTTGTTTTTGTTACTAATTGATATTTTATCAGATTACATAACTTTCATCCAGCAGCATCTGAATTGATTAATTAAAGATAAGCGTCACCTAATATACAGGGTGATTGAAAAGTAACTCCCTATTTTAAAATACTTGTAATTTATTTCTTAACTATAATTTTTACAAGAAATGGATATAAGAAGAAAGCGTATAGCATGAAGTTTTATTTAAAATTCGATATGGGCACCAGAATTCTCCACCAGCTTCTCAAGCCGCCCGGGAACCGCGTCAACTGATTTCACCAGGAACTCTTGTGGAATGGAAGACATAACTTCTCGTATTCGCCCTTCAAGTTCTTCCAAAGTCGTTGGTTTGGTACAGTAGACTTGCTCTTTTACCCAACCCCAAATAAAAAAGTCACATGGTGTTAAGTCAGGGCTCCTGGCTGGCCACTCATATGGACCACGACGACCCATCCATCTCCCAGGGAAGTGGGCATTCAGCCATTCACGAACAACAATAGCAAAATGTGGAGGAGCGCCATCGTGCATGAAAATCAAATCTTCAACATTCTCCGAAGCACTGATAATTGGCCAGATTTCGTCTTGCAGCATGGTGAGGTACCTTTTGGCATTCATGGTATCGCGAAGAATGAAGGGACCTGCAATCCTTTCCGAAGTCATTCCACACCACACCGTTACCTTGGGCCGATATTGCGTTTTTTCAGAAATAACACGAGGATCTTCTCCTGCCCAGTAATCGCAGTTGTGACGGTTCACAAACCCACCGATGTGAAATACCGCTTCATCAGACCAGAGGATATTTTTAAAGAGATCAGACCAATCTTCATACCAAGCCAGCATCACCTCCCCAAACTCCATGCGAATGTCGCAGTCTTCAGCAGAGAGTGCTTGACAGTAGTGCGGCTTCCAAGCATGCCATTTAAGCTCCTTTTTGAGCACAGTTCGTACTGTGTGAAAGGAGAGCCCACTTTCCCTTGCTGCTTGTCGAATTGACTTTCTTGGGCTATGTGTAAACATTTCTTGAACTGCTTGCACCGTCTCCGGGTCACTGGACTTGGAAGGGCGACCGCTTCTTCGAGTATCAGATACAGATCCTGTAGCCATGAGTTTTGCATGACAATTCTTGATCGTCTTTGCCTCAACTTGAGCATGTGCTCCTTTAATGGTCCTCCACCATCTTTGCACTTGAACAACGGATTTCCAAACTTCGTAACGTGCCGCTAGCTGGGCACGCTCCTGCAGGGTACGACGTCCAGCCATGTTTGTAGGGCTTCCGAATTTCAAACAAAACATAATCTGAAAAAAAACCAACACAGATTACATTCTCATACATTAAGGAACAAACACTAAAAATTTGAGAAAAATATTACAATAAATAAATAATTTCTAAATATTTTAAAATAGGGAGTTACGTTTCAATCACCCTGTAGTATGAGCTAAAAAAATGCCTTTCTGAAAATGTACTCGAGTAAAATTTTCACCAATACACCCCAGTTACCACGTTCCCTTTACTGTAATACTGTATGAAGAAAGAAGAACCACCTTTTTCCCAGCAGAGCAGGGGGTTGGCCTTTTTTGGGGAATGTGGTCCCCTTTTTGAAGCAATGTTTTGTGTGACCCACTCGGGGCACACACAGGTATCAATGCAAAACTTGAGGCATTGCTGCTGCCAACGATGGCATTGCTGCTGCCACCAACGATGGCATTGATGCTGCCACCAACGATGTCATTGCTGCTGCAACCAACGATGGCATTGCTGCTGCCACCAACGATGGCATTGCTGCTGCCACCAACGATGGCATTGCTGCTGCCACCAACGATGGCATTGCTGCTGCCAACAATGGCAAGAGGCGACCAACAAGGTTGGCAGCAATGCAACACACAGGGAATTACCAGTGAACTGGTACTCAATTTGCCGACCTCGGAAGGATGACAGGCTGAGTCAACCCCCCTGGTGTTCCATTCAGTGATCGACTGGGATTCGAACCCAGGATCCTAGGATCCCAAGCAGGCACCCTAACCGCTATGCCAACACCAGGCTTGCTGTAGTATTTTTTTTTTAAATGAATACTGGTGATGTATACAATAAATATAGTACGTTATACAGCACTGTAATACTGTATAACCTCCTATATTTATTGTAAACATCACCAGTATTCATTAAAAAATCATCAATATAATGGATTTTTTTTGGGTTGAACATGACATTTACACAAGTAGCCTTCAGTTGTGTATATGAGGGGTGTTCAAAATGCTCTCGGAATGAGATGTTCAAAATGCTTCAAAAAAAAACCCAAACAGTTAGTGTGTGCTCTCACCTGATATGAAAACCAATGGGGACTAGTAGGACATTTATATGGGTCTCTGTTGTAAATCACAGTTTATTTTGGTTTCTACAGGAACCAGGAGAGTTTCCAGTAGAAACCAAACCAGATTTGGGTGAAACCAATGGAAACCATAAGATGCAACTGGTCCGAAACCCATAGAAATCAATAGGAACCTTTAAGTTCAACTGGTCCTGCAGAAACCATTAGAGGTAACTGGTCCGAAATCCCATAGAGCAAACAAAATGCTTTAATTACATTTTGTTATAAACATACAGAAAAGATACAGTTCCATATATAGTTGAGTTATAGCTATGTTCTTTATAACAGGGTTTCCCTGTAGAGTCTTTGTTGTATGTGTAAATGGAAGTTGCAGTGCTCATGTTGTTCAAGTTATTTGTACAAGTTCAGTGGAAAACGAAGTTAAGATATAACCCTGCTTAATAATCCCTTGTTGTGCTCCATGATTTTGAGGCTGTCTGAGGGAAATAAAGAGGAATGAGGATGTCCACAGATAGGAAGAAGTAAGTGACATTAGCAAAAAGGCAAGGCCGGTGCATCTGCAATAGGCCATCAAACATGAATTTATTCTGTTCCAAGTAATCGTAAACGATGAAGCTATTTAGAAAAACCATTGAGGCGAAAACGATAAACCTTTCCACCTGTTCTTCTCATATCGACCTGTATGTTGTATTTTCCTTCAAATTTGGGTGGAATTAAGGAAATATGGAAAATCAGTGGAGTTGTATAGTGGGAACAATCTCCAAGTAATTTAACGGATAGGGGAGGACTTTGAATTTTGCAGTGATAGTTTCTGTAAAACTAAATGTGGATTATTCTATAATAATAATAATAATCTATCTATAATTCCAGTAATCTCTGTGTGTGTGTCTGTCTGTGTGTGTGTCTGTGTGTTTGTTTGTCTGTGACCGCTGTTTCTCGACAACCACGGGTCCGATATACTTGAAACTTGCCAGGTATATTGCTGGGGACCTGAGGATGTGCCTTTTCAAGGTTTCATATTAATCGGAGAAGTAGTTACCGAGCTATTAGTAAAAGTAACGCAAGCCGTTCGCTTTGGCTTTGCGAATGGACCAAACCATTTCATGTAAATAGAGGGGGGGGGGGGGTTCTACCGTACTCGCAAGCCGTTCGCTTTGGCTTTGCGAATGGACCAAACCATTTCATGTAAATAGAGGGGGGGGGGTTCTGTGGTCGTTACTGCCACGTGGTTTCAAAGTTTTTTTTTGTTGTTGTTGTTTGCACGCATGTTTTTTTGCACCCACGTACGGGCACGCCCTAGTAATAATAATAATAATAATAAAAGGGTGTGTGTGTGTGTGTGTGTGTGTGTGTGTGTGTGTGTGTGTGTGTGTGTGTGTGTGTGTGTGTGTGTGTGTGCGTCTCCTCCATAACTCCAAAACCATGAAACCCAGCGATCACAAACTTTGCATGCATACTTCTCGACCTCCAAGCGATTGCATGAAAGAAAATTGGGGGTTTGGGTGTGTGTTTGAAGATCATTTACACAAACAGGCTTTACTTTGGTCAGCCTGCAATCAGGTCACTCAGCTTGGGGTCTTATTTGCACTATTTTGTCCACTCAATTCAAGTATGCCTTGTCTCAGAACAGGTCGGTTTCTGTACAATAAAGCTTCATATCTAAGAATGGTAATATAGCTGATCTTCATACCTACAAATCGCTGTATTCCTGTATACATCGCAATGCTTACAAACAACAGTGTTCATGCCTTTATTTAATTTCTGCAAACTCCGAAAACCTTACGGAGAAACTGCTTCTAATAATTCTTCTTCTGCTTCAAACTTGACCCACACATGCCTGTGGTGTGACTTGCGGTGCCTTGCCTGCTAAAAAATTTGTGATACAGTAATTTACTTCCCCCCTCACAACAAATTAACCAACAGGATTGAGCTTCCACAGCACGCAGAGGCTTCCACAGCCCAGCCTAGGTACTCTGTGGGAAAATCTCTGAGTTATAAAGGCAAAATAATTGGGAGGATTACAATGATTGAAGCAATAACAGGACGAGTGAACTCCAAGTGCTCCTCATCCAATGCCTGACCTTCATAAGTACGAATCGCTAATCGCTGGTCAAGCCAAGAGTTCTGTATCAACTGTTTCATTAGAGTGTTTGCTTGAGTGCTTAAGCTACTTGGTGATCGCTCTTATTAATCTTATACATTATTATTGGTAACTAGCAGGGTTAACCGGCATTGCTCAAGGGGTGAGGGAGTTGGTGGGTGGAGAACTGAGAAGAGGGGGGTGGGGGGGGGGGGGGGGAGAAGAGAGCCATTGAAGTGGGGGTTGGGGGAAGGCCAAAGGGTTTATTTCAAATGGTGAGTTGAGGTGATGCTGCTTTGGGTTTATTTAAGAAGTGAGTTAAGGCGATGCCGGTGGGTAAAGGTGTCTGAAAGGGTCATTGGGGTCTTAACTATCTTCCAGTTCTAAAGGGTGTTTGGGGTCCAAAGGGACCCTCCCTTTCCCTCCTCCCCTTTCCTCACGCCTTCCTCCATATCTTCATATTCCCGGCACAAATTGACTCTACTTTACTACGCTGGGTAATTTTGCTGGTAATTAATATAAAAGAGCAAACCTCCCTTGCTTTGAAATCACAAATGTTTGATGAGAAATCCTTTCCTTGGTTCGACTTTAATCATTTGATATTCCTCTCTGCTTTATAATTCAGGTTTGGAAGAGTACAGAGAGATACCATCGATTCATTCTGCAACTGCAAGACAGAGGAAATCACAGTTGTGCCTCATTTGGTATTCACACCACTCCCCGTTGAGAAGATCCTTAAACGTTGTAATAAAAGAGTGGACGACCTGATTAAGTTTGATCTCGTGAACTATAATGGTGAGCACTTTGCTAACGAAATGCGTTACGGACAACCTGTGTCTCACCAAGTCCATGCCACTTGCGCAGCAGGCGGTGCTGTGACCGGGTTATTTGCTTTGATTGGCGGCTTCACTGCGGGTCCTGTGGTATTGGGAGTTGCTGCTGGTTCTCTGGCGACCTATTATGCCGGTTCTGCGATTTCTTCGGCATGGAACAACTTTATGAGGACACCGATCGATCAAAAGATGAAGCAAAAAAGGAGGTAGATTTCAATAGTTTCAGAAACTCGTTTTGTGATGTCAGTTTATATTGAGTTGTTGGGCTAGCTCATTGGTAGCATACCCACCTTGAGTTATCTGGTGAGGATTTGAATCATCGTCTAAATACAAACCCTCATCCTCAGGCTTTGCAAACAGGTCGTTACATCAATGAGTAAATGAGTACCGACACAGTAAATGAGTACCTACATCCTGCAGAGCAGAGTTGGACAACCTTTCCTTGTCTGACGACCATAACAGCTATTGTTAAACTTCGTGCGGGTCATATATATGCTTGGTGATTTGTTAGCAATTTAAACAGGACATACGCAGTCATACTAGTAATATAATCCATTGTAAATTTCATAATGAAAAGCACAACACTCTGAGGGTCAACTTTTCGCTTGCCATTTTATCAACCACAACCAATGAGAACGCGAAATATTTACTTATTTCAATGCTTTCCATCTCGTACTGTTCAGACTTTTTTATGGCAAAGGTCAGGAGCGTCGAGAGCCAGCCTGGGCCTCAAGGCAAATAACCCCAGGGCCCCACACCCACGCTTTCTCTCTTTTATAACTTTTTAAGGAACTTTCTTTCATGAAAAACAAAAAACTTTTCATAAACACAAGCTCACTTTTATTTGGCTGTATAATCGAAAATAAAGGAGATGGCGGCACGTTTGGACCGATCGAGTCAATTCGCACCCTCAACTGTTGAACATTATTTCTCCATAAGATTGGCAAAAATAATACGTGAGAAGATGGTTAATACATTTTTTTTGGACAAAGAGGATACAAACCCATTTCTTTGTAACGCACATTTGTGGTTAATAACCATTTTGTGTAAAGTTCGAAACTGTACCATTAACAGCGGTAAATGTTGTTTCGTTTCCGGCAAGGAATCAAAATCAGCTTCTGGTTTTAAATGTAACGATGAGGGAGTGAAGATGAGCCGATGAGGGAATGAGGATGATTTTAAACAGTACAGTGTTTTAAACCCTATACTGTTTAAAAAACAATACAGGAGAATCTCGGGCCCCTCAACAGACCACGGACCACGAGGAAGCGACCCCCACCCCTCCCCTGGCTCACCCTCTCGACGCCCTCGGTAATGGTAATACAAATTAATTCGTATTCGTACTCACTTCTATTACAAACTATAGGGTTGTATATTGACAACAATATGTACTCGTATACAGAGCACACGTGTGGTTGCATAGCCAGTCCTTTCTGCCTTCCTATATTCACTTCTTTCTAAGATTGATCAGTGAGGCCATCACTTGTGGTGGTGAATATGGTTATGTGCAACTTATGATGATTAAAGAAATTAAAAACTTTTCTTGGGAAATAAATTGTGTCACTTTCAATTTGTATTTTTTTTATGTTGTTGTCGCGGCTCCAATCACGGACTATATAGTCCTCATCGAGGCCAGGCCTTAAATAAAATAACTACATTGATAAATGTGAGGAAAGAGAAATAAAAGAGAGAGAAAGTAAAGGTGAGGAGTTAAAATGAGTATGAAAAGTGTATGATGTTTGTTTGCAAGAAAGAGAGATTAAGGCTAGCCCGATAGGTGTAGTTTGAGTGAAACAGAAAGTAAGACCAGCAATCCTGACACGGAGAGTGTAAGATGGTTCCAAGCACAACTTTAACGCTCCTAAGTCTGAACGGTAGTACTACCCTGAGCGGTTGCTGTCTCCAGCCTATGACCTAAAATTTTGCATTTGCATTTTTAGTGCCATTTGGTATTTGCACAAGCAAGAGCTGAGTCATGTGATAAATACTGAACAGGGAAACAGTCACCCCATAGGAACTCGTGTTGCATTTGCTGGAAATGACACAGAACAGCTGTGATTAGTTTCACTGGTGGAAGAACCACATTCCTTCATCGTTGAAGACTTTTTGTACCACCAACCCTCTGACTCATTGCCCCGACATGTGAATGACTCAAAACTTCTCAACGAAATACTGGATGCCACAACTGTTGTAAAATATTGTTGATCTGTTGTAATAGTTTGTAGAAAGTGCAATGCTTGCCTAACAGCTCGGCCTTATCCTTAAAAAATTGATTAACACAAATTGAAACAAATTGATTTTGAGGTCAAATTTCTAAAATTATCATTTTCATCTGATTGACTTGAAAATTGAACAGCATTTGCATATCGAGTCACTAAATTCGAAAACCAACTATTTTGAGGTACAAAGGTCAAAGGTCAATTTAAGGTCAAACTTCTAATATTGTCAATTTTCATCTGAAAAATTGTCAATTTTAATCCAATTGACTCGAGCTTTGATGAAGATTGTAGAAAAGGATTTTAGAAATCTGGCCTATGTTGACCTTTTGGCCAATGTTGACCGAAACAAATAGTTGGGGGTTGGATTCGGTTTGTTCATATGCAAATCCTATTCAGATTTCAAGTCAATCAGATGAAAATTGAGGATTTTAAAATTAGAAAAAGGTGGTTGACCTTTGGCCCATGTGTTTGGCCTATGGTGATCACAAAAATAGTTGGTGGTTGAATTAAGTTAGCTTATATGAAAATCCTATTCCAATTTCAAGTCAATCAGATGAAAATTGAGGATTTTAGAAATCTGGCCTATGTTGATCTTTTGGCCTATTTTGACCTCAACAAATAGTTGGGGGTTGGTTTCAGTAAGCAGATATGAAAATCCTTTTCCAATTTCAAGTCAATCGGATGAAAATTGATGATTTTAGAAATTAGAAATGGTTGTTGATCTTTTGGCCTATTTTGTTCTGAAAAATAGTTGGTGATTGAATTCAGTTTGCTGATATGAAAATCCCATTCAAATTTCAAGTGAATCGGATAAAAATTGAGGACTTTAGAAATTTGAAAAAAGCGGTTGACCTTTGGCCTATGTTGACCTTTTGGCCTACGTTGATCTCAAAAATAGTTGGTGGTTGAATTCAATTCACTGATATGAAAATCAGATTCAAATTCCAAGTCAATCGGATGAAAATTGAGGATTTTAGAGATTTGAAAAGGTTGACGTTTTGACCTATGTGGACCTTTTGGACCATGTTGATCACAAACATAGTTGTTGGTTGAATTCAGTTAGCTGATATGTAAATCCTATTCAAATTTCAAGTCAATCGGATGAAAATTGAGGATTTAGAAATTTGAAAAAAATTGGTTGACATTTTGCCGACGTTGACCTTTGGACATCAAAAAAATGAAGGATTTTGTCGAACCTCAAACTTTACCATTTGATAAAGTTTCGTGAAGATTGGTTTAAAATTGTGACCTCCAGGCATGTATAAGTGAGCAGACAAAAAAACACACAAACACACAAACCGGAGTGATCAACAAACTTGTCTAATTTTTATTATTTTTTTGCCAAGTAACAAATGGACTGGAATGCAATACTCTCTCATCAGGCGAGGGTAATAACAACACTTATGGTAATAGCTTAATATTAATGACTAGTGGGGGTCACCCGTGGGAACCCCACGGGCATGGACGTGTGTGACATTTCGACATCTTGAGTTAGATGCTGCACCTGCACATTCAGTTTCACAAAATGGTTACTGGCAATTTATCAGATGCACAAATGATGTAATCCACACAATGTATTTACTTCTGATAACATGTGAATGCATGTGCGTGCACACCCACACACACATACACACATATACAATCACAAACATGCGTCCACCCACACGCACACCCACACCCACACGTCCACTCCCCCAACCCCCCCCCCCCATACACATACACACACACGCACACACACACACATATGTATATACACACAAATATATATATATATATATATATATTGTCGCGCAACCGCGATTAACACCACAGTTGCAGATTGCCGATGACGAGGCTTTAACTCCCGAGGCGAAAACTCAATAGCGGATTCCAAATCAAACACAAAGTAAAACGCGCAGAATGGCGGGACGGGACACAGCAAAGCTCCGTAGCCTTACCTATTAAAATGAAACAGGAAACTGCGTTCAGATATATACAGAAAATAATACAAGGATTTATTCGTGAAAAGTAAAGACAGTGAAAAAGCACGCGCCGGTAATAACTCTAATAAGAAGCCTAAATTGGGATCCCACACACAACAGATATCAAACACGATACGAGGGAGATTATGAATTACAAAAGAAACACGTCACGTCGTGTACAGTGTACGCGGAGCTCGGGCTTATCTGTCTCTGTCGTCTTCTTGTAACATGGCCCCGCTCGGCCGCCACCAGGCCTTCTCCGACCGCCTCCGAGCACCACCAGGCCTCGTCGGTTCAACGGCACACCACCAGCTCCCTTGCTCCAAAGGTCCAACGCAGGGCTGCACAAAGCAAACTAACTCCACTTGACCAGGGACAGGAAGGACTCTCCAAACTCGGGATCGCACCGGGGCCCTCTCAAGCCGTGAACTCCTTCGGACTTCACTCGACTCGACTCTCTGCGGGAGTGCTGGCAGCCAACTACCGAAACTGGCGTCCGACCGTCGATAATATCTCTCGCCGATGACGTCACATTGGCGCACTCCTCAGCCAATAAAAGCCTCCCAACTCGCCGGCTCGCCCAGGTCACGCCCTCTGCGGCATCACTCCACTCTCCCGTCCCGGACCCCACGGTCCCTGTGTTATAACATGTGCTCGGCGAGGTTTGTAGGCCTTGGAGGTGTAAATGGTGGCGGCCAATTGTGGCGGTGTTTTTGGCCTGGTTTCTTGTCCGTTTGTTCCGAAGTCATTGTCAGGGAAAGGAATTATTTAATGTTGCGCTAGGGACCTAACTAATGTTTATGTGGTTTGCAGTGCCATAATGGACAAAGGTTTGACTACTAGGTGAGACTCACAGGGGCGTTATCTTTAATCCCTCACTACTTATCACACGAATCTCCTGGTAGATCCACAATTATACACTTTATCCTGACAAACGCCTAAACATCAAGAACTTATTACATGTAGAGTCCCTGTCATGACAGTCAAATACCTACCTATACAGATCTACCTAGCTCTAGATGTTGCTCTACCAAATTCACAATACAGCCCCCCCCCCCCCCCCCCGGAACCGTAGCTCCTGCAAGGTTCACCGCAGGCGCTACCATTCCAGCCTTAACACTTACTGTCACACACTTAATTAACCTATGAAATAAATCAGGAAGGGCTGTGGGAAGTGAGTCGGACTACCTACCTACACTTCCTCACCATGCTAAACCCCTTAACCATCATGCAAGTGTGTACATTTTCTTCATTGTTCCTGCGGAGGGAGGAAGCAAACAACACACCAAAACTCCTGCCTTATCCACAAACTTAACCATCTTACAAAAACTCAAAACTCTAACCTTTGTACATACCCCGGTCTACAGACCGCCTCCCCCAGTGGATGCCACAAGACACAACCTTACCTATGGGGCCATCCCAATGCACCCCCTAAATTTCCACGGGCCCTGTCTAGATGTTGCAGGTGAGTGACATGGCTCGGTGGATTTCGCCCACATTCATGCAACACAGACCCCTTAACCACTCATCCTCATTCCAAAACTCATCATTACATTCCAAAAATCATCAAGGCATTTCGAAAGTCAACAGAGCACTTATTCCAATACACCCCCCCTGCAGGACCATGGCATTGATGTTATTCGCATGTGTGTGCATTCCTCAACTAGGCAGCGGGGAGGTACTGCACAAAAAGATGGTGGGGGCGCATCAGGCTGTGGTGCTCGCAATCCCAAAAACAAGTCAACCGACTTACAAGTTCATTGCCCCCCCCCCCTTTACCTCTTGGCCCCGTGACAGCCCAACAGCCCCTTTCCGCCATTACCTCGCCGGTGAGGGTCTCCACACACCAGGCTCCCTTGCCTCCTGCTTCCGCGCAGCAACACGGGTCACCGGGGGACTTCCTCACCCCACGGCGCCCAACCAGACCCTCCACCGACGAGCTCCAATTTCCAGTTACCACCGGCTGCCAGGGGTAATTGCCGCAGAGGGGGACCCGAAGGCATCGCTCCTCATACCTTGCTCTGTACCTGCGGACACACACTCCTTCCCCACCCACAAGACCCCAAAACACACTTCCTCCCCCGCTGCCATTCAATTCTCCACACAACTCAGCACAATTCAGCACAATTCCATAGATGATGGTAGTACAAAAGGTGTTTCAAAGTTTGCCATGGCCTGCTACATGTGAAATCCCATTCACAGTTCAGATCATTGAATCATTACACATTTCCATTTCCAAAACACATTTCAAAACTCAATAATCACCACTCGCTCATATTTTTCCAACCTCACGACCACATCAAAACACATAACCACAACACAAAAACATACGCCACCCGCAAGACACTGTGTGGCCCCCATTCCATCCCCTCACCGGCCATGTCATCACTCTCACCTGCCTCCCAACTCCAAATTACATGTCCCCAATTTCCAAAGCAAGTCCTGAAGCCTGGGACAGTACTCCTCAAAACACTCACCTCAAGTGCAGGTAGTTGCAAGTTGGTCGGGTCCAAGAGTGTCATCCACCCTCAAAATCCCAAAATTTCTCATTGAGCCTACCAAATACTTCCAAATTTTTCTTTTGTCCCCACAACACTGGCAGGTATGTGGATCCGCATCCAATGGTGATAATCACTACACAACCACCTGTGGCCACGGCAGCTCTGCACCTCTACCGTGCAAGGGTCATCGGGACAAGGTGAGCAGTCAAAACGCCAACATGGCCCATGTGTCCATAAGGGCGCGACCCACCATCCGTCCTTCGCCACCCCCCCCCCCCCCTGCAAGGAACACAGCTGCACCAGCCCCGAGCTGGCCAATGTGGTGAGCACTTGCTGCCACAACACACACTACCGCACACACAACCTCGGCCCTGGGGGGCACGGTCGCAGTGCGTGGCATCCCTACAGCCACGTCCCCTGCACCTCCCCATCATCCCCCAGTCCGACTACAGAAATGCAGCCCCCCCCCCCAGTGCTCACCCACACTTGACCACACCAAGGTCCAGTCAACAGCCATGCTCCACCAGGAGACCCACCCAGAAGACATGGTCCACACACCTCGGACACACACAGCACCACGTTGACCCTCAGGCTACACAACTACATCCCCATAACCCCGCGTCCCAAATATCAGCACAGTTGCCCCCGCAACCAGTTGAGGCTGTGTCCTGCTACCCTATTAATTTTATCACAGCCTCCAACACTTTGGTCTACACACCGGGATCAATAATGGCGTCACTGTACAGTGTCCGCCATGACATTTCAAAATCCACCCTTAAATTTGCATCTAACCCACAGATTACCCATGCCAAACATTTTTCACATTTCACTAACCTCACCAAAGAAAAATGCTTTGCCATACACATGCCAGCCGAGCATGGCCCATATGCTCGGCTCGTTCTAGTTTCCCGCACACTCTATTGCTATTGGCCCAGGCTGAGGTGGTGGTCCTCTGTCTGGTGCCTGTGGACCTACTGGGGGCCCCCTCCTTTCTGGGCTGCGAAGCCTGTCAGGAGGTGGGGGCCCATATGGTTGCCGACAATTCCTCTGACTGTGCCCTCTTCTCCCACATCTAAAACAAGTCCCCAAGAACGGACCCCACCGGTAGCCAGGCGGAGCACCCCTTTCTCCCGGCCCAGCCCGATAAAAATCAGGCCGTCCCGATGGCAAACCTGGACGAAACTGTCGTGACTCGCTCCCTGCAAATTTGCCCCCGGTCAAATTTGTCAGCTGGCGGATGATTCCCCTTAACATTCGCCCTATGTCATCCTCTGGCTTTTCCTGATCCCGCACCTCAGCCTGCCGTACCGTCACAGGTGCCCTCTCCGATGCACGGTTCGACCTTCTCAAAAAGGTCAGTCTCACCGCACATTCCGCCGCCCGGTGCACCGTGGGTGGGTCCTGTAACTCCACCAACGTCCGGACCTCGGGATCAGGAAGAGCCGCCATAAACTTTTCTATCGCCAGCTTGTCCCACGCCTGTGCTGGTAGGTCCCTTTATGCTATCCTCACAGATTGGTATATATCCTGGGCCAGCTCCTGCAACGTCTCGTTAGGCTTTTGCCTGCGATGCAGCAGATGTGCCCTGACCAGGTCGCACCTTGCACCTGTCCCGTACCTGTTATTCAAGGCCTCACAGATGGCCTTGCTGGTCAATATTCCCTCTGGGACTACGTTTAACACGTCTGCAGCTGACCCCCGCAGTGTCGCCACCAGATTCCCCATGCGCTCCCGCTCTCCCCAACCATTGAGCTGAGACACGCACTCAAATTGTGTCAGGAAAGCCTCGAGGCTCCCTGATCAGTCAAAATGTACGAGGGGGATTGTTTTTCCAGAGAGTCTATTCCCCGATTCCTCTCTGTCCAAATCCAGTCCGGGGCCAAAACACCCCCCCAACTGGGTATTCCGTTTCGGAGCCTCTGGTGTCCAAATGTGGCTCGTGGTGAGGGTCTCCTGGGTCACCT
>NC_136266.1:75327597-75330097 GCF_964187855.1 Myxine glutinosa | reverse complement strand
TAATGCGGACGCACTCTCTCGGCGTCCTTGTCTGGGGGAAAACTGCAAATTTTGTGCGAGACACGAGGAGAGGGAACAATTGGGCGATTCGGACCCGACCCTCGTTGTCCGGGCAACCCGGGTGAGAGGGCCAATTTTGCCACTAACCGCAGATGAGGAATTCGGAACTTTGGCATGGAGCACGGCCCAGCAGGAGGATCTTGTCCTGGGGCCAGTGTTCAATTGGGTCAAATTGGGGCAAAGACCAAAGGGGGAAGAGTTCACCCCCCTCGGGGCGCAAACAAAGGCATATTGGGCTCAGTGGAAAACCCTGGAATTGAAGGATAACATCTTGTATCGCAAGTGGGTGGAGGTTCCCTCTGATAAAACTTCCTGGCTGGTGGTAGTCCCAAACAAATTTAAGACCGATATATTGCAACAGGTGCATGGTACCCGCCCCGGCGGCCATTTGGGCAGGACAAAGACGACATCGCAGGTACGCCGGAGGTTTTATTGGGTGAATATGGGGCGCGACATACAGGACTGGTGTCGGAGATGCGACGCCTGTACTGCCAAAAAGGGACCAGCACGGAGGATGAGGGCCCCCCTTCAATTACACCAGGTGGGGGCCCCCCTAGAGCGGGTGGCCATGGATATCCTAGGCCCACTACCCCGCACCCACCTAGGTAATAAGTACATCCTCGTTGTGATGGACTACTTCACCAAGTGGCCGGAGGCCTACGCCCTCCCCAACCAAGAAGCAGGGGTGGTAGCGCAGGCCTTCGTGGAAGGATTTGTGTGCCGGCATGGGATTCCACAGGAGTTGCACACCGACCAGGGACGAAATTTTGAGAGCAAATTGCTAAAAGATGTGTGCAGTCTCCTGTCAATTCGGAAAACCAGAACAATGCCTTTAAGACCTCAATCTGACGGGATGGTGGAAAGATTTAACCGAACTCTAATCCAACAACTGGCACTGTTCACCGCCACCCGTCAGGATGACTGGGACGAACATCTCCCTTATTTGCTCATGGCCTACCGAACCAGCCAGCACGGGGCCACCGCATGCAGTCCAGCATTGCTTATGTATGGGCGGGAGTTACGGGCTCCCGCCGACTTGCTATGCGGTCCCGTGCCAGACACAGTGGTTAACCCGCCGAGGGAGGGGTACGCACGTCACCTAGAGGAAGGCATGGAGCTTGTCCATGCCTTCGCCCGCCGCCAACTCCATCTGGCGGGGGAAAAGATGAAGCGCAGGTACGACGACCGGAGCCAGGGGAGTCAATACGCTCCGGGGATGAAGATTTGGTTCTTTAATCCCCGGAGGCGGAAGGGAAGGTGCCCAAAACTCACCTCCCCCTGGCAAGGCCCAGGAGTCGTCCTGTCGCAAATCTGTGACGTGGTCATTAAGATCAAAATGGGGCCACGAGCCCTCCCTCGGATCGTCCACGCCGACCGGATAAGACCTTACACCGGCGAGCAGGCGCCCCCGTGGATTGCCTCGGCTTTAGATGCCGAGGCGGGACCCAGTACCTCTGAATAAGGGGGGCTTATTAGTGCCAGAGGACTGGGGGATTGATGAGCGATGGGCCCGGTGGGTTAGGATATCGTGTGTAGGGACCTAGCAAAGATGACATTAGGTAACGTTAAGTTTAGTTAGTGACTGATACCTGTAGTGGGGACGCAGGTAGATTAGTATGGATGATAATGACGTGGGAGCGCAATAGTTTAAAGGGACGACTGGGAAGCGCAAGTTTCAGAGGGGAGTAGTTAGATGAGATGATGCTGTGTGAGAACTGGACAGGTGTGTGGAGCAGTGTATGAGTAGTGAGTGTGTGGATCAGCGCGAATGCGCTTGGGGAGAGAAGGGTGCAGGTGGCACCAGGTGTGAGAGCACAGGTGTGCAAGTAAAGGTGGTGTGGAGAGAGTTGGAGTAAGTGGTACGGAGTGGTGTGCATGGTGCGAAGGTGTGAATGGGGGAAGAGTGGACCCCTTTCACGAGTACCCGGGGCGGGTAGTGTAAGTGTTAGGTAGAGGGTATAGGTAAATTGTGGTTGGATATTGGCATTTGTGGTGCGGTTGCAGAATGGTATTGCGGATGGGTGCATTAGTGTTGTGGAAATGGCTGGGCGTGTAGCCTGTTAGTGTGTGTAGTTGGTTGGGCACTCCACCACTGTGAGGATGTCGGCCAGGTGAGGCCGCAGGTGGGCTCTGGGAGCCGGTAGAGTTGTGGATGGGGCCCGAGGATCCGGAGGACGGACCCGGGTAGCCCAGTGCCAGAGAGGGCACCGAGTGGGGAGAGCACCAGAGGGCCTTCCCCAGGTAGTTAGGTTAGGGTAAGGAGCAGGTAAGCTCGGAGGCAACTGCAGTGGTGGAGGTGTGCAGATGGGTAGACCGGCTGGGAGAGCTACACGTCGCGGCCCAGAAATTGTGCGAGGGCACCGGGAGATGAATCGGGGGAGTGAGACCCCAAATTGAAAAGCACCACAGTTTGGTCAATGGGAATTGGTTTTTAGAACCC
>NC_136266.1:75217597-75322597 GCF_964187855.1 Myxine glutinosa | reverse complement strand
CACCGCGCCCACCGCGTAGTCCGAGGCATCGGTGGTGAGGGCGATCGGTGCATCGGGCGCCGGGTGCGCGAGCATGGTGGCGTTAGCCAAGGCGAGCTTCGCGCCCGTGAACGCCGTGTGCATCTGCTCTGTCCAGGTAACGTCGCCTTTGCCCGGCTTACCTCGGAGAGCTTCGTGCAGGGGGCGCAGGAGCTGGGCGATACGGGGCAGGAACCGATGGTAAAAGTTCACCATGCCCAGGAACTCCTGCAGCCCTCTGATCGTGCGGGGGCGCGGAAACCCCTTCACCGCCTCCACCTTGGCCGGCAGGGGGACGGCTCCGTGCCTGGTGACACGGTGCCCCAGAAAATCGATTGTGGCGGCGCCGAACCGGCACTTTGCGGGGTTCACAATCAGGCCATGCTGGCCCAGGCGTTCGAAGAGCGTGCGGAGGTGGCGTAGGTGCTCTTCGCGGGACGCGCTGGCGACGAGGATATCGTCCAGGTAGACGTAGACAAAATCCAAGTCGCGCAGGACGCTGTCCATCAGTCGCTGGAACGCCTGAGCCGCATTCTTCAGACCGAAGGGCATGCGCAGGAACTCGAAGAGTCCGAATGGCGTGATGACCGCCGTCTTCGGGACGTCCTCCGGCCTGACGGGGACCTGATGGTAGCCGCGTATGAGGTCCACCTTCGAGAAGAAGGACCTGCCCGCCAAACGGGCGGAAAAGTCCTGAATGTGGGGGACGGGGTAGCGGTCGGGAGTCGTGGCGTCATTGAGACGGCGATAGTCCCCGCACGGTCGCCATCCCCCGCCGGGCTTCGGCACGATGTGCAGCGGCGACGCCCAAGCGCTCTCTGAGCGCCGAACGATGCCGAGTCGCTCCAGGGTAGCGAACTCCGCTTTTGCCACCGCCAGCTTCGTCGGCTCGAGGCGGCGTGCCCGGGCGTAGACCGGTGGCCCGACGGTGGGGATGTGATGGGCCACCCCGTGCTTGACGGCCCCCGCCGAGAAGGTGGGCCGCGTGAGGGCCGGGAAACCGGCGAGGAGGCGGGTGAATGCGTCCGCTGCCGGAAGCGTACAGACCAACGTGGCCGGAACCGAATCGTTCGGCAAGCCGCTCGTTGAGCTGGGCAACGCACATGCGAGCGAGCTGAACGTCTCGGCCTGGACAAGCCGTCTGCGCTTGACGTCGACCAGGAGCCCATTAGCGCACAGGAAGTCCGCGCCAAGCAGTGCCATGGGCACGTCGGCGGTGACGAACGTCCATCGGAAAACCTGCCCTCCAAACCGCAGAGAGAGGCAGCGTTTTCCGTACGTACGGATGGGCGTCCCGTTCGCGGCAAGCAGCGCGGGGCCCCCACCCGCGGCGTGCTTGTCTGACATGCCGGCGGGAATGACACTCACCTGTGCTCCCGTGTCGCACAGGTAACGGCGCCCGGAGAAGGTGTCCGTTATGAACAGCAGGCTGCTCGAACGGCCGGCGCTCATCGCCACAATTGAGCGCCGGCCCGGGCGTTTCCCGACCCGTTGAAGGAGCACGGCGGATGACACCGCCGAGCTTCGTGGCCGAACTTGGCGTGGAACCAGCACCAGGTGGTGGAGCTGGAGGAGCGCGGCTGGCTCCGCCAGGCCGGTGGAGTCGACGGGTTTCCCCGCGGTGGCGGTTTTCGCCGCGGCGGTGGGCGGGGCGTGGCGGCGTTCACGAGGTGCGTATCAGCATGCTGCTGAACCACAGCGTGCTGTAGAAGATGATGCTGTGGAACATCAGCGTGCTGTAGAAGATGATGCTGTGGAACAGCAGCGTCGAAGGCCGTGACGGCCACGCCAACGCTCGCCCGCGTGTCCGAAGCGGCGAAGTACTTGTCCGCCTCGGCCGCCAATGCTCGGGGTTCCGTTAGCCCGGTCCCGGCCAACGCGAGGCGAACCTGCGCTGGAAGTTGGCGACGGAAAAGCGCCCGGAGTAGCGAACCGGGGGCTTCGTCGCCCAACAGTGACAGCATATGGTCCATTCGGACCGACGGGCGCGTCTCACCGAGCTCGGGGAGATCCAGGAGGCGGTCGGCCCGTGCGTCGTCCGTGAGTCTGAACGTGGCTAGGAGTAGCCGCTTGAGTGCCTCGTACTTGTGGCCGTCCGGTGGGTGGCGAAGGACGGACACAACTCGAGCGGCCGTGCCGGGCCCGAGGGAGGCGACGACGTGGCAGTAGCGCGTGTCATCGCCGGTGAGGTGCCGAAGCTGAAATTGGGCTTCGGCCTGGACGAACCAGACTTCGGCCTGAGCCTCCCAAAATTCCGGAAGTTTGACGAAGGCGGCCATGGCGATGGCGTCGCGTGTGGAAGGATCGCTCCGGCAGATCCAACGTCGAGGGTCACCAATAAAGCGCGGCGTTACGCGCGCTGCTTGTGAGCAAGGAGGAAGCGGACAAGCGGTAACATATAAACGCCTTTATTCAAGACTACACTGTAACACTGTACCGCTCCGGGCTGGGCGCCCGGTGTCTCTCATGAGGCCACGCCTACCACTCGGACGTGGCCACCGCCCACTTGGTGCGTGGAATGATGTCACCACGCCAGTGGGCTTTTGTGTCCGCCACAATATATATATATATATATATATATATATATATATATATATATATATATATATATATATATATATACATACATATATATATATATATATGCACACACATGTGCACACACATGCATATAAAAACACATACTCACACACACTATATATATATATATATATACATATATATATACGTATATATATATATATATATATATACATATATATATATATATATATATATATATATATATATATATATACGTATATATATATATATATATACATACACACACATGTACACCGACACATATGCGCACACACACACACACACACACACACACACACACACACACACACACACACACACACACACACACACACGTACACCTACATATGTCCCATGGCACATGTATATATCCCACATCCCACATGTATATACATGTTTAAAGTGTACGTGTCCTTCCCTCCTCCCTCCTCCCTCCTCCTTCCTCCTTCCTCCTTCCCCCTCTGGGCAACGCCGGGTACTTCTGCTCGTAACTAATAAAATAAAAACGAAGAAATATCTCTCAGCAATTTCCCGTCTGTTAATTTATATATTTTACAAATGTGAATTACACGTCCATGCACACGTGAAATGGAGTTTGTTTTTTCACACGTGAAATGAACACGTGAACCTTTACTTCCGGGTAATAATGGTGAATGAAATGAGAACGAAGAAATATATGTCGGCATCATTGTTGACGTTTTTGTGACGACTGTCATCAAACAGAAAAGTAATATATCATAACGGAAAAGAAAAAGTGAATTTTTAATATATGTCGACATTTTCCCGACTGTTATTTTAGGTGGTGTATTTTCGTGTAGCATCATGGCGCGATTTTAAAAAATATATCTCTGCATTTTCCCGTGTGTGCGTGAATGTTCTCAATTATTTCTGACACCGAGTCTAAAACCATCGATAAAAATTAAATCAGATGGTGAATTCGATATAAAATCGTGAGGGTGACTCAATGAATGGGCTTTATTTTACAGGCCTTTGAGAATTCATTTCGTTCTATAAACGGAAACTTTCATCAGATTATCTTCCTGTATTTTTTCAACCGAGTCTAAAACTATGTTAGCGACTGTTAAAAATGAAATGATATATCGAATTTGAGTTTAAATAAACCTGTGTGAGAGAGAAAGACAGCACGGGCCTAACGAAACAGGCCTCAAAGCTATTCAAGTTAATAAAATGGTGGATATTTGTTTACATGAAGCCTCTCCAAGAATGGGTGGAGCTACTCTCTAAACGGAGTAAGCAACACCCCGGACAGACAGACAGACAGAATCACCGTAGCCTATTATAATATAGATTAAACGTCCATGCACACGTGAAATGGAGTTTGTTTTTTCACACGTGAAATGAACACGTGAACCTTTAATTCCGGGTAATAATGTTGAATGAAATAAGAACGAAGAAATATATGTCGGCATCATTGTTGACGTTTTTGTGACGACTGTCATCAAACAGAAAAGTAATATATCTTAACGGAAAATAAAAAGCGAATTTTTAATATAAGTCGACATTTTCCCCGATTTATTTTAGGCGGTGTATTTTCTTGTATCATGGCACGATTTTAAAAAATATATCTCTGCATTTTCCCGTGTGTGCGTGAATGTTCTCAATTATTTCTGACACCGAGTCTAAAACCATCGATAAAAATTAAATCAGATGGTGAATTCGATATAAAATCGTGAGGGTGACTCAATGAATGGGCTTTATTTTACAGGCCTTTGAGAATTCATTTCGTTCTTTAAACGGAAACTTTCATCGGATTATCTTCCCGTTTTTTTTCAACAGAGTCTAAAACTATGTTAGCGACTGTTAAAAATGAAATGATATATCGAATTTGAGTTGAAATAAACCTGTGTGAGAGAAAAAGACAGCACGGGCCTAACGAAACAGGCCTCAAAGCTATTTGAGTTAATAAAATGGTGGATATTTGTTTACATGAAGCCTCTCCAAGAATGAGTGGAGCTACTCTCTAAACGGAGTAAGCCACACCCCCGGACAGACAGACAGACAGAATCACCGTCGCCTATTATATAATATAGATGTTACGAAACAATATCTTCACTCCCCAAGGGGTTTTGTGGCTTGCAATATTACCCCTCTCTGGACACCCTCATGGAAGTAAAAGTTATTATCGGGAATTTAGAATAGTGAGGCTAACAGTCTGATCTTTTCAATGACCTGATCCAACATAAGTCTAACACCTTAACATGGCGCACATTTAGAAACATGGGAATTCTTCCGGATTCTTTGTAGTTAATTATAAAATCAAAAGATCATAATGATCATTCTCGTGCATCACATTCCACACACACACACACACACACACACACACACACACACACACACACACACACACACACACACACACACACACACACACACACACACACACACACACACACACCATCAATTTATAGTAGAGGCTGAGGTTACTCATTAGTCTCATGTACATATTATGTTCAAGTAGGTAAACTAGATATATGAGAAGTAAAATTAACATAAGATTTATTTTTGCTGGGAACAAAACAAAAAATGTAAACTGTATGAAGTTGACAAATAAAAACTTGAGTGAAATCGCTTTAGAACATACATTGAAATAAATGAAGCCCAGTGTCTTAATTCCTTGTTAGCTTGTACTCCATTAGGTTTATAAATAAACCAGCAAGATACCTGTGCTATGCAAGGGTGGGAGGCCGAGAGCAAACAGACAATGCGGAAACGAGGAAAAGCAAACCATGAACCAATAAATTCCACAATCCTGTTCCACCTTCAGTTGAACGTCAGGAATCGACAACCGATTCGTGAAAGGACTTGGGCTAAAAACTTACAGCACCTGAATGTTTATACTTGTGGTCAATGGTGAAACTACAAATGCTGAATCCACTCATGTCACAGGTGGAACCCCTCATTTCATTTTCTCCTGCTTTAAACTCAGTCTCCCTTTAGTTTCATTCCAAACAGCATCATTCCAATCACAAATTAAATCACAAACACAATTAAATCACACATTACAATCACAAACTAAATCACAAATCACAAACTGTTATGAATTTTGGGGTAGGGTATATATAGATCTAGGTAGATCTGGTTAGGTATTATGCTCCGGCTGTCGTGATAGGGAACCTCACCTGTAATAAGTTCTGTCTAGCCCAGGGGCGGGCAACCTTTTCAGAGTGAGGGCCAGATGAGACTTTTGGAAGGAGATCGCGGGCCGGAGTGAAAAACGAAATCTCAGAATTACTATATTTTGTTTACATGAATAGATTGTACAAAAATTGCTCTTCTTAACCACTTTCCTCTTCTTAACACGCTGGGTCGCAGACATGATGAGCTGAAAAGGAAGAAAATTAGGTATATCAGCAATGAATAAATGATGTAACAGCAAGCAATCTGGGGCACAAAAAATCTCGGGAGACGAATTGTACAGATGAATGTATTTATTTTGCGCGCACGCGGCCAACGCTGAATATGACACAGTTTCACCGTAAAACTGAAATACAGGAAATGAATCAGTCTGCATACTTTTTTTTTTAAAGAGTTCGTTTTCCTTTTAAACAAAAGTTCGTCAATTTCGTTTTCCTTTTAAACAAAAGTTCGTAAATTTCTTTTTTCTTTTACAAACAGAAAGTTCGTTATATATTTTTTTCTTTACAAATAGAAAGTTCGTTATATTTTTATTTTTACAAATAAAAAGGGAGAATAAAATTATTTAAACGCAGCAAATGAAAGATAATAACATGTTCTAACAAACAAAACAAAGCAAATTGAAAGAAAGTGAAAATTGAAATAGGTTTAGAGAACTCTGCGTCGCTTACCTCTTTGTTGCAAGTTATTTGTCCCAGACACCAACGTTTGTCGCAAGCTGACTGAATCGGAAGGACGTCCGTATCACATGCCGGCTGATTTGAAAAGACCGCCTATCAGCAAGCAGGCGGTGTCTAGGCAAGACAGTTCCCCGTGCGCATGTCTTCCGGAAGAGGACGGTGCTGAAGACAAAATGTCCCTTTCTTGAATTCAGACCGGCTAAATATAAACTCTTACATTTACAAATGATATGAGTTTTACTGGGAGGTCCGCGGGCCGGATTGCAATAATAAAGCCTAGCAGGGTGGCGGGCCGGACGCTAAGCCTTCGCGGGCCGGATGTGGCCCGCGGGCCGGGGGTTGCCCGCCTCTGGTCTAGCCCAAATGTGGGATTCAGGTGGTCCCCATTACGAGGAATGGGGCATGTAAAGTAGTTGAAGGGATTATGTTAATTCTCTTGTACGTCGTTCCCTCTGTGATCATCTATTTGTCCTGTATGGCAACACACCAATAGACATTAGTTAGCCCCATTAGCACACACATTAATAAAAACTTCCCTCTCACAATAAGACTTACCGGAAGAACAGACAGGAAGCGGCCGCGCATTACGCTGGCAGGGCAATGAAACATCGAACAGGCAGGCCGAGAGCCATGCCAAGAAGCCTCCCCGTGATTGGTGGAAGGAAGATGAAGGAAGCGAGACACTGATTGGCCACCGACCGATGGGATGACACCAAGAGCACGAAGCGCTCGGCCAATGGGAGTGGAGGACGCGTGGGGCGAGCAAGAAGCGACGCACTGGTTGGAGAAGGAGGAGAGCTGACGTCACGAGATGGCCGGTACAACGTCTTGCAGACGAACATTTTCTCTCTCGGTTTTTCGATCCCTTGTGGCTGGACGTTCTCTTCGAATTGGACGCTCTTCCCTTCTTCTCCTGTTGCCTTGTGCATTCCTCTGCCGTCGAGTCTCTCATCTTGGTTCCGGACAAGCAAGCGGTTCTGTGTGGAAGGAGCCAGGCATGGCCGGAGGAGCGAGCTGCACACGACCATTCGAGTCGTGTGGAAGGCCTGTGGAATGCCAGCAGATGAGACTGGGGCGAGCGGGTGGCTCGGTGGGCCTAGTCGAGCGTGAACAAGGATGCGTCGAGGCCTGGTGAATGGGGGCGCGGCGAAGCCTGCTTCACACCAACCTGAGCCGCGTTGGACGACAGTGCTCAAGCCTGACGATTCCTGACTGCAGCCAGACAGAGCTAAGTCCCCACGACAGAACACAACGGTTTATTTGATTATTTTTTCCCTTGTGTCTGTTTTTGAAGTGTGGTGTGTGGGATCCCAACTTAGGATTATATTTATTTACCTGTGCATCTATTGTTCTCGGGGTACGGCAATAAAGCCATGTTATTTTGTACATCAATTCCGTTTTTGGTTGGATTTATTACTTTGCAGGTTTGAAGACTGCTCGCTGGACCAACAGGTAAATCCTCCGCCCTTCTTCCTCTATCTTTCCTCCCCCGCGCATATATCTTACTATAATTCACCAAATGTCCGCTTGTCTGTTCGAAAGTACCGTAAAAACTGCTGAACCAATCGCAAAGATATTTTGGGTGGGTAATCCTGGGACACCTGGGAGTAAAATAGGCTATTTAGTTTTCCCAATTTCAGCTTTTGTCTCCAGCATTCTTAGGTTTGGACTCCCGCATAACATTCACGTTTGCATAACGTTCATTGTGACGATGTTCTCATTGTGACGATGTTGTGACAATGTATATGTTCACGGTAGTGTTTTACGTGACAGTGTGAACGTAATTTTGTAATGTTTTTCGTTTCGTAATCCTTTAATGAACGTTTAATGTTTAATGAACGTTTAATGAACGTTTTAAGCCCTTCAATGTCCGGGGCCGAAAAGATGAGCGAACTTGACTGTCTAGAGGAAGTAAAAGTCATAACAAAATTTCTGTCGGTGAACCTGCGGAAGGATCATTATCGGGACAACATGAGAGCGAGCAAGACGCGAGACGTACGTGGTACATGATCGTCCATGTACTGTTTAGCCATGTACTGTTTAGATTTTGATGATTTGCGTGTGATATGATTCAACGGATGTTTATATGAATCGTTTAAAATAAAAAAAGCTTTCAATTTCTGATATTTTACCTTTTCATTTGGGCTTCCCAAATGAAGCCCGGCCGTAGGGCGGGTACTGTTGCGAGTAGAGTCAAATCCGCCATTGATCGTCGCCTCAGAGTAAGCTCGATTTCCATTTGTGATTTCCCGGTATTAACCGAGGGGAATCACGCGACAATACTACACCATTAACATAACAAAATACAATATTACAAACACTCTTGAGGTAAACAAATATTCACCGATCTGACTTGACAACCAATACAGACAAATCTGCCAGTGAGAAAGGGCAGATAAGAAACACTTGTACGAATCAAAATCATAATTGTATTGAGAGATTTATGAAACGTTCCACCCATCTTCGGATGGATAAAAGTGGCGTCGTTCAGGTGGAAACTCAAAATCACGGTTGCATTGAGATATTATCAAACCAACGAATGTTCATGGTCGTGTTTACTTCCGGATCGGGAGCAGCTTTCTATGGTTCAAAAATCAAAATCATAATTGCATTGAGGAATTCATGGAACCTCCCATCTAACTTAGGACACCAGCTGGGACCCGAAACGTTCCACAGAAGGTTCGGTGGAGCTAGCCCTAAAACTGAGGAAGTTGTGTCAGGTAAGACAAACAGACGGACAGACAATACTGTTTTGTAATATAGAAGTGGGACTTTACACAAGTTGAAGAAATACTATGGTGACTCTTTGAAGTTAATTGGTGAAACTACAAATGTTGGGGGGGGGGGGGGTTTGGGGGAGGATCCAAATTAACCCATACTTCCGAACAGGTGGCTTACCAGTTCAAGGTAATCCCACTATTTAGATCGTTATTATGGGGAAATGGTCACTTCCAAAACATTTCCCACAAACCTCTATTTGCATTTCGATATAAGGTATGAAACACCAGGTTAAACCTCTGGTCACTACCCTCAGATCTCCTGCTATTATTAATGTCTGAAACTAAAAATCCAGAGAGGAAAGGTGACTACGTTTTCATTAGTTTGCATGGTGTGATTTGAGGTACAGCACCCAGGCTGGTGCTTTATCGGAACTGCAGTTTTAATTGAGACCAATCCTAGGGTGAGGAAACACAAAGCAGACACCACGAAGACCAATATGCTACCTCTGAGTGGCATACCATGAGCTTTTTATTGTGTGCTGAAACTAGGACAGGCAGCCTTACATGCCCTCTAGTATTTAGACAATGCTAGGCTCTTTTCCCTTTAGTCCATGGATCCATACGGTCAGGATACCATGGGGATTCTCAAATCGGTGTTTAAGGTATTGCGGAACTCTGGTTGTTCGATTGTTTCAAAGCGTATAGCGCATGTCCAAAGTCAAGAGAATGCTTACTTTTGAGCAACGTGCAAAGCCACAATAAAGGTAATCTTATCCCCCATACCTGCTCACTCACCTGTTCCTTTGATAGGTGTACTGTAAATCTCGGCAGGCTGGATCTGCGATCGCTTTGCACCCTTAGATCCACCGGGTGTCTGGCCAATGAGCATGGACCCAGGGAGTCAAAAGTTTAAAACAATTCTGGAACATAAAAATGCTTTCCCTGATCCCAAGCACAGGCGGTTGGCAATTGATATTCCTTGGGAAGTTCTTCACAAATGGTTGACGATTTCCTGGAGGTCTTTGTTTCGTGAGATTCCCTCGGCACCTGTTCCCCAGCTGGTGGAACTTTATCAGTTTTCCATTAGGCCTTAGCTGCCTGGGATCATTTCCATGAGAGTTAACTCAACTGAATGGTCAAGTTGATGAACTTCGGTGTTAAGGATGGGGATCATGTGAGGGTCACGTTAGCGTGTCAGGTCAGGTTCATCAAACCAGCTCATTTTGGATCTTCCTGGTTCGAATAGAAAGTTCCATACACGTGGAAAGAAACCCCTTTTGCATTTGGTATGACCCATGACTCCCACTTTGCCTCCAAGCTTTGTGGTGTTTTCTGTTCCATAAAATCAACCGTTTGTAGTAAAACCATTTTCAGCAATCGTGGAGACTGAGACTCCTTCCATGTAGGCCCTTTTCTCTACAAGAGGCCACCTTGGAGACTATATGGAAATGTAATTAGAGACTTTTACTTTGTGTTCACGAGCCAATGTCTCGTTTCTGAATTTCCTGTCTGCTTTGGCTTTACGCCCCTAACATGTGCTCCAGTGAACGCATGACCTGTGATACATATGTGTTATTCTTTTGTACTGAGCATCTATGCCTGAAGCTGTTGTGTACTGCACTTACCTTTCAGAGAAACATTCTCACCCGACTTACCGTTAGCGGATAGACCATTCTTTCCAAAATGCTTGTCCCACCTTAATGATTTAATGATCGATTGTATAGAGAGCAGGTGTTGAAATTTCCTTCCTTCTCCAGCTCCATTTAAAAGTGAAACACTGACACCGCTGGAGCTTGATCTGTGATGTCGTTCATGTTCCCAGGAAGATATGCTGTCCCCGTGAAGGTTAAGATGACACGTTTCAGGTATTCTCACACAGTGAACACTCACGGCTGGTAGTTTGAAGTGGCGAATATTTATTTGGAAAAAAAAATGATCCCGATTTTTAAAACATATGCCACTCAGCATGGCCTCAAGGTATGCACACGCCTCTGGGCTGTCAAGACTGAATTTGACTCTTGACCCAGCTATAAACCATCATGTTGGTATTCCACGGGCGTGGTTAAGCACCTATGTGCGTGTCGTCCCTCGACGGACGTTAAGTTGGAGGATCCATCCACTCAGATTGGTTGTTAAAGATCCCATGGTGTTCATATGGTTTTCATATAAAATAAAATATATTGCATGGAATTGTAAAAAATAAACTCCACTTTGACATCATGGGGAATAATGTGCAGATCAGTGACAAAAAAACTCAATTGAATCCATTTTAAATTCGGGCTGCAACACACCAAAATGTGAAAATGTCAAGGGGGGTGAATACTTTCTGAAGGCACTGTGTATACAAATATATTGTAACGGATTTGAGAATCCTGTCATTTTTGTAAATATCACCCTCTGTAAATAATAATTCTTGTAAAACCTCCGTTTTGTGTGAAAGTTCAAAGGTCGTCCTTTTAGTTAGTCCATCGCATGTACGTAGAAAATCATAAGCCCTTCTAAATAGTTATCTCTTTATTCCATGTCAGTATAAGGCTCTGTTTCCCATTAGTTGACTCTGCATTGCACCAAATGGAATAAGATAGTTCCCTTTTCAAGTTTCCCCCAAATCATCTCTTCAAAGTGCCAGTAACATTGAGCGGTTTTCTGTGGCGTTCGCCACCGTTGCATTGGGCTGTTTTCTCCACTCCAAGCTCCATTACGCACGCGGTCAACTCGGGGAAGAAGGGCGTGGCCGGCCCATCGTCTTCAGGAGGTGGAGCCAGGAAGCCCTTGCACCCAACCAGGACTTGGTGGGCACGGCTTGGTAAGGTGTGGCCATGGCTTGGTATGGCGTGGCTATATAACCCGTGGGGGGGAAGCCCTCACCAGCAGATGACCGAGAGAGCCAGAGGCGTGTCGAGGCAAAAACCAGCCCTGCTGCGTGCAACGAACGATATACGTGTACCTGCCATCGCCTTGCTGCCAGCCCGGAGCGGAGCTGTGTGCCGGGTTTCGCCTCGACCCCAACAGCGTGGACCGAAGCGCGAGCTTGGAGCCGGACCTCAACGCCTACCATCTGCCGGGACCCTCCTCTGCCGTTCCATATCATCCCTGCCATTCCATCCTTTTGTGTACGTGAGTTTGTTTTGTTTGTCTTGTCTGGGATTTTAAGTAAGACTGTATAGATAAGTAGAATTGCACTGTGTCTTCCTCTTCTGTAAATTACTTTCGTTTTCTTTCCTTCTCCTTGGTTTCTTTGACTTGTACATAATTGGTTAATAAATCCTGTTATTTCCTACTTTTGCCTTCTTCTTCCTCATCCGATCATCCTTGTCTTTTCCATCATTGAATACCTGTGGCACGATTTGGCCAACGAATAGGAATCGGGTTTAGTGACTGTTAATAGCTCGAACTCCGGGTTGCTAAAACCGCTCGGCAATTAGAACATCTAAAACCGTGGTTCGAGCGGGAGTCCCTCCCCTGCTTCGCGGTCAGGAGTGGCACTCAGGTCCTTGGGACTTTTCGCTGACCAAATATCCTGGCTGCTCCCGACCGGGAGGATCGTTGGGACCCCCAGGACTCACGTCGGTCAGTCACAGACAAGGGGATTAATTCCCCCTTGGTAAGGGGAAAAGGGGCCGACGGTGAGATCTGCAACAATATATACATATATACTGTATATACTGAACATCAAAATTAACTTATCACTTTCATTTTTTGAAATGCGCAGCTTTGCAAACACGTTTCTTCAATTGTAATGGCTGATTATGTAACGAGAACTTAACTTCAATCACCTGGTTGATCAACAATGGCATGCTTGAGTGGTTCTGTATAGGGATCTTTCCCTTTAAATAATGACCCTCATAATGAAATCGTTCAGTTCTCGTGGTTAGACATTCATTTACTGCTGTCTATAGTCACTCTAGAGGCTTCTGACAGGGAAAACAACAAGAAAATTCAGATGCCACACCTGACATCTGAACAACGTTTAAGGGCAATTGGGATGCTTGAGGCTGGTGTAAGCCAGCAAACAATCGCCCAACGTCTTGGTTGCTCAAAGCCTGCAATTTTCAACCTGGCCAGGCGTTACGGTGAAACTGAAACTGTGATTGATGATCCACGAAGAGGAAGACCACGGGTAACCACCCCAAACCAAGACCGCTGGATTGTGCTGCAGCATCTTCGTGATTGTTGGACACAGCAACATTGTGCCGCTGGACACAGCAACAGTGGAGTGCAGTCTTGTTCAGTTATGAGTTCAGATTTTGCCTCCATGCTGCTGATGGGCATCAACGGGTATTGTGCAGAGGTGGGGAAAGGTATGCATCATGCTGTATTCACCAGATCAATCGTTGTGGAGGACCCAGTGTGATGGTATGGGCCGGCATTTCCACCCGTTTCAGGACACCTCTGGTCTTCATCGAAGGCAATCTCACCAGTCAGCGTTATGTCAATGAAGTTTTGAGACCTCATCTGCTGCCATTTCTCCAGGCTCATCCTGACATCGCAGTTTTCCAGCAGGACAACGCTCGCCCCATGCTGCTCGCCTGACCACCAACTTCCTCCAGGAACAGGGTGTTGAAGTGATGCCTTATTCCCCTGACCTCAATCCCATTCAGCATTTATGGGATGAGCTTGGTCGATGTCTTGCATCGAGGAGATCAACGGCTGTCAATCGGCAAATGCTCATTCAAGGCTTGCAGGAGGAGTGGGACAGACTTCCCCAGGACCACATCAGTCGCCTGGTACAGAGCATGCGTCGGAGGTGTACAGCCTGCATCGCAGCTCAGGGAGGACACACACGATATTGAGGACTGCTGTCATTCTGTCCTTGACTGTCAGGAGTGTAGTGTCCATTACTGTGTCATTTTGTTTTGACTGTATTCAGGTGCGTGCCTTTGTGTCGCAGTGCTGTGACCTTTGTTGCACCACCCCTTGTTACTCCCGCCAGGGAGTAATGCATTCACTCGTGTCCGTGTGTGTGTGTGTTCGTGTGTTTGTGAACAAGATATCTGGAAAAGTTCTGAACGGATTTGGATGAAAGTTGGTGGGATGATTGCCCTTGGGATAAGGGAGAATTGATTCGTTTTTGGTGAAGCTCAGGATATTATTCCCGATCCAGGATTTTTCTGAAGGATTTTTGGGAAAGATTTTTTCTGTTTTACTGCATTAAAGCTTTTATTCTTATTCTTAAATGATGTTTTTCTCCTCTAATTCCGAGATATATCAAAATTAATTCTCTGACAGTTAGGGCTTACTTTCTTTTTCATTTATTGTTTTGGGGAGAGGGGATGTTAAATAAAACGTATTATTTCAACTAAACCCATGGCGGGAATATGCGCTCTACTGAGTGGCGTTCTAGTGATGTTCATGCTTTTTGCTTTTTTGTGATCGAGGCAACCTCTTGTTTATTGGCATGTGTTTCGTAAAGATAGCTGAACTTTACCTGTGTTCAAATATTTTTCATTTTTTGCGTGGAGGATTTCAATGGGTGTCTTTCGAAAGATTTGAAAAGCTTATTTTGATGTTGAGTATATATATATATATATATATATATATATATATATATATATATATATATATATATATATATATATATATATATTGTTACGGTCCGCGGATAAGATGTTGTTTGCCGAGCGGGTGCCCCGCGGTCGAACAGTTTTCCCGACTAACCCGATTCCTGGACGTTGGCCGAAATCGCGCCACAGATATTCAATTTGGAAACCTCTAAAGCGACCGAATGTAAAGAGGAAGAAGAAGAAGACGTACGGAGGAATAACAGGATTTATTAATTATTTTCACAAGCCAAGGCAAAGAGAGCAGTTGGTTATATACAGAAAATGGAAGGAGCAGACACACAGTGAAATCATTAGCTTACCTATACAAGCTTAATTAATAAACCCCAGGACAACGTGAAAGACAGACGGACGATCACACTTACACGGGGAAATGAAGGCCGGAAGGAATGGCTTGGCGATGGGTGGCTTTGAGAGGCAAGGAAGGTTCAGCGGGTACTGGGCACGGTCGGGCCAGAAGGCACCGCCGTCAAGAAGCCGAGCTTTGGCCCCAAATTGCGCGGGCGAAGTTCCTTTCTCCGTACTGCTGCCTCGTGCGTTCCATGCGTTGCCCCGGTCCGCTTTTCCTGCAACGCGGCACGTCTCACGGCGGCTCGGTCACACCTGCTCGTCTCCTGGACCCATCTCTGTAAAAGCTCATCTCCTGGACTCATCTCTGTAAAAGCTCATCTCCTGGACTCATCTGCTTGGGGAGCGTCCCGCGGCGGGTTATATAGGCCCCGCCCTTCACCCTTTGCGAACCTCCCCCAAGCGTTCTCTCTCCGCCCTCTCAGGCCAAACCCCTTGTTCTGGGTTGGATGAGCGGGGCCGACTTACTCCTCCCCTCTATGACGAGGTGGAGACCCGCCTTTCTTCTTCGGCGTTACCTCGTGCGTAATGGAGTCAAATGCTGCAAA
The DNA here is from genome assembly GCF_964187855.1 of Myxine glutinosa. Taxonomy (NCBI): domain Eukaryota; kingdom Metazoa; phylum Chordata; class Myxini; order Myxiniformes; family Myxinidae; genus Myxine; species Myxine glutinosa. The sequence goes on along the minus strand of NC_136266.1, from coordinate 75,306,983 downwards.
GTGGACGGCAGATGAAAATGCAGCAAAGTGCCTAAAGTGTCAATTGCAAAAAAGTGGCAAACCTGGCACTTGGAAGCTGCCATGGGGCGTCGGAGGGCCTACTCTTATTTAATTCGGTGCAATGAAGAGTCAAACTAGTGGGAAACACATCCTTAGCCTACAGAGAATAAGGGACTAACTATTTTAAAGGATATATCGTGTCCTGTGTCTAGGTTTATGGAATTAACTAAGAGGACGAGCTGTGACCATTCTTTACATTACGAGGGTCAGTTACACACAACAAAACCATACTTTTCACATTCGTTACACTTTCTCAAAATTGTTACACTTCTCAAATCCGTTACACTTCTCAAATTCGTTACAATATATATATATATATATATATATATATATATATATATATATATATATATACACACACATATACAAACTACAAGACCTAAAGTATGTGGACACTCAAACATTGAACATCTCGTTCCAAAATCATGGGCATTAATATGGAGCTGATCCCTCCTTTGCTGCTGTAGCAGCCTCCACTCTTCTGGGAAGGCTTTCCACTAGATGTTGGAACATTGCTGTGGGTATTTGCTTCCATTCAGCTGCAAGTGCATTGGTGAGGTCGGGCACTGATGTTGGGCGATTCGGCCTGGCTCGCAGTCAGCGTTCCAATTCATCCCAAAGGTGTTCGATGGGATTGAGGTCAGGGCTCTGTGCAGGCCAGTCAAATAATTCCACACCGATCTCGACAAACCATTTCTGTATGGACCTCCCTTTGTGCACTGGGGCACTGTCATACTGAAACAGGAAAGGGCCTTCCCCAAACTGTTGCCACAAAGTTGGAAGCACACAATTGTCTAGAATGTCATTGTATGCTGTGGCATTAAGATTTCCCTTCACTGGATATAAGAGGCCTAGACCAAACCATGAAAAACCCAGACCATTGTTACTCCTCCACCAAACTTTACACTTGGCACTATGCATTTGGGTAGGTAGCGTTCTCCTGGCATCCGCCAAACCCAGATTAGTCAGTCGGACTGCCAAATGGTGAAGCGTGATTCATCACTCCAGAGAACACGTTTCCACAGCTCCAGAGTCCAATGGCGGCAGGCTTCAGACCACTCCAGGCGACGCCTGGCATTGCACATGGTGATCTTGGGCTTGTGTGCAGCTGCTCGGCATGGAAATCCATTTCATGAAGCTCCCGACGAACAGTTGTTGTGCTGATGTTGCTTCCAGAGGCAGTTTGGAACTCGGTAATGAGTGTTGCAACCAAGGAAAGACGATTTTTAAGCGCGAAACGCTTCAGCACTCGGCGGTCCCGTTCTGTGAGCTTGTGTGGCCTACTACTTCACGGCTGAGCTGTTGCTTCTCCTCGACGTTTCCACTTCACAAGAACAACACTTACTGTTGACCAGAGCAGCTCTAGCAGGGCAAGAATTTGACGAACTGACTTGTCGGAAAGGTGGCATCCTATGACGGTGCCACTTTGAAAGTCACTGAGCTCTTCAGTATGGCCAATTCTACTGACAAGCCAATGTTTGTCTCTGGAGATTGCTTGGCTGTGTGCTTGATTATATACACAAAGAATTAAGTTAAGCACCCCTACACAACGAATTAAGGTAAGCACCCCCTAATATATATTATTTGTGTATATGTATACATTGGCATATATTCTAAGGTATGTGAGATCAAATAATGATTGGTATGACATTAGCAATTATCCATTGATGAAATTGAGTGATCAAAGTGAAAAAAAGTGATTGGTTGAGTCAGTGATCCGATCACGTGGGTCCTACACACGTTATTGACGCAAAGATCGCTAGAGGTCTTCTCAGAACAATGACTGTACGTTAGAAAACATAAACGTCCTCCACACTGTCCGTGATGGACCTATAGCTCCATACTTAAATTGAGGTGAAAATATGCCTAAAATTCCCAACAAATTTCACCTTAAATTATTCAGAATAAAATATTGAAAACGGCATGATTGTTATGTTTTTATGTGACCATAATATCACTTCTCCAGAAAATATAGCAATATCATGGGTATATTACACTGTTTTGACGACAACAAACTTGTAATGTGCGAGGTTGTAAACAAACGGGGGGGGGTGCTTAACTTAATTCTTTGTGTATATATACCTGTCAGCAATGGGTGTGGCTGAAAGAGCTGAATCCACAATTTAGAAGGGGTGTCCGGATACTTTTGGTCATATATATATATTGTTGCGGTTTTCCGAAGCCCGTTCCCCTACAAAGGGGAGATTAAGCCCCTTTTTCTCCTTGGGTCTTCAAAACCGCGAGACTGAGTCGCCACTTCCGGGCAGACGTGGAAAAGGGTCTCGGGACAATTTCGCACGTACCTTGAGTACCCACGCCACAGCGGAAGCGGGGATCGAGTTCCGCACGAACCACGCATAATTGAGTACACCCGAGTGGATGGTGTACCACGTGACCCATGCTGTTACCTTTCTTATAGAACCCGATCAGAGCAATCTAATTCGTACCACGCTAAGCCAATGATGGAAAACACAAGACGGTCGAATCAAAAGGAAGAACAGATTCATTTACTATTTACAATGGTTTGGAAGAAGAAGAGACACAGGGCAGTCTTAATCAGTCTTACTTATTTTACCCAGACAATGGGCCCACTTACACACAGGAGATGGAGGAAGAATGTTCACGTGCCGAACGCGCCTGCTTCGGTCGCTCCAGGAACAGCTCACCCGGCGTGGCCCTCTGGCGGTCACAGCACGTATCCCGGTGAAGGCAGGCAGGCGGGAAAATCCTCGCGGTGCGTATATCGGCAATGGCAGGCAGAAGGTAATACGCGCGTCTTTGGCCCAGCGCAGGTCTCTTTTACAGCGTGATTAATACTGGGCAGAGCGCAGGGAGCAGGGCAAAGTTCATATACACAGAGTTATTCAGTTCCTCCGATATGACTCGACACAACGCAATCTCATGCACGTCTTCTCACAACTCTGATTCATAACTCTTCTCATGGGCTGTGCAACTCATCTGATGACTCACCACCTGAGAACTCACGTATTCTGACGCGGGGGGCTCTGGGCACAGGGTTATATGGCCCCGCCCTAGCCCGAATCGAATGTTCCAAACCCCGCCTTTTGCCGCAGTGGTAAGTCACTCCCCTTGAGCCCTGATTGGCGGCTCGCGCTTACCGTCGGCTCCTCCTCCACCTTCCTTTGGCCTTGGTCGACTTGTTCAGGCCTGCCTCGTGGTATTTCGCGCCAAAACCAAAAGCATCGAGGCATCGTACAGGGACATAATTCTCATTATCCTACTCAACACAAAACTAAACACAGGAAAGGTCTACGCTTATATTTACTAAGAAATAACTGAGCTTAAACAAGGCTACATGTTGTAGTCTAACTAACTAGGAGGGGAAATTAACCTTTATTATAAAACCACAAAACCACAATATATATATATATCCAAATATATGTGCAGTTCTCCAGCTTTCAATGAGCGCAAGTAATGACGTCACTGCCATGTACATACGCTCTGCCTGTCAAGCTCTCAAGAGAACCCTCTGACAGAGCAGAATTTTGATCTTAGTTCAGATACTGTCATAAGTGTATGTAAAACTCACAGTTACCGACCTGGTTTCGCCCTTTTTTGGGGCTCATCAGGGCAACGCAGTGAGTACTGCATACACTTATGCCTCTGAAAACCTTTCGGTTATATACCAGTTACTTTGCGATTTCATACCATCAGTGGTGAACCGCCATTAAGGTATCCCATCCAGCTATGCTGTACCTTAATGGGAGCGATAAGTGCCATCTGCCACATGGCACATTACCTCTGGTATCCACTCATTATATGGAATCCCCTGGATGCAGCCGGGAGCAAACCAATCCAAATATATGTGCAGTTCTCCAGCTTTCAATGAGCGCAAGTAATGACGTCACTGCCATGTACATACGCTCTGCCTGTCAAGCTCTCAAGAGAACCCTCTGACAGAGCAGAATTTTGATCTTAGTTCAGATACTGTCATAAGTGTATGTAAAACTCACAGTTACCGACCTGGTTTCGCCCTTTTTTGGGGCTCATCAGGGCAACGCAGTGAGTACTGCATACACTTATGACTCTGAAAACCTTTCGGTTATATACCAGTTACTTTGCGATTTCATACCATCAGTGGTGAACCGCCATTAAGGTATCCCATCCAGCTATGCTGTACCTTAATGGGAGCGATAAGTGCCATCTGCCACATGGCACATTACCTCTGGTATCCACTCATTATATGGAATCCCCTATATTTCGACCTGGTTTCGCCCATATATTTTTGGATTGGTTTGCTCCCGGCTGCATCCAGGGGATTCCATATAATGAGTGGATACCAGAGGTAATGTGCCATGTGGCAGATGGCACTTATCGCTCCCATTAAGGTACAGCATAGCTGGATGGGATACCTTAATGGCGGTTCACCACTGATGGTATGAAATCGCAAAGTAACTGATATATATATATATATATATATATATATATATATATATATATATATATATATATATATATATATATATATATATATATATATATATATACTGTATATATATAGATATATACATATATATATATATATATATATACTGTATATACATATATATATATATATATATACATATATATATATATATATATATATATACATATATATATACATATATAGATATATACACATACACATATACATACACATATACATACACATATACATATACGTATACAATATACATATACGTATATATATATACGTATATATATATATATATATATTGTTGCGGATATGGGATTTGGCCTCCATCCATATCCGCTTGTAAATATTCCCCTATTTCCCCAATACTCCCCAACTATCCCCAATCCCCCATTCCCTAGTCCCATTATCTGTAAACAACACTCTGTAGCCCCGACCTTCCCCTTTTTCCCCCATTAAATGTCGTACCCAGGTTCACCGCATCTCACGTAGACAACTATAGGACATCTTGCTAGTTATTCTTAGTCTATGTCAGTTAAGGACTCGTTTCCATTAATTCTGACTCTTCGTTGCACCAGAATGTGATTGTATGGCACCATTAGTAAGTTTAGGACCTCCCAATACCTCCCCGCATCTCTTCCTCATGGAACAACAACACCAACAACAACAACAGCGGCGGCGGCGCGGCGGCGGCGCGGGGAGTGTGCGTCCTCACTCCGGCTTGGTTAGCCGCCATTGAGCATGTGCTCCGACGGGGTTACCACGCAGGGGCTCACCGTCAGCTCCTCGTCAAGCCCCGCACCCAATAAGAAGCGGCGGACCGATTCCATCTGGGGCGGAGCTAACGAGCCGAGGGCGTGTGACTCCCCGCTGGACATGCGCAGGAAGACGGAGGTGACGTCAGATGCGCCTCAGCTACGAAGAAGAAAGGACGCCACCTCCTAGCGCTGAGAAATACCTCCCGCCTCTCTGGACCGGACCGGGTCGATTCTGCCCCTGAGCCAAGGTGCACCTTGAGCTATCGACTGCCTGCCCTTCCTTGCCATCAATCCCTGTGTGAGTCAGTCTTGTCCCGTTTGTTTGTGGTCTGTCGGGAATAAGATAAGACTGTGTCTAAGTGCCCACCTTGCTGTGCTGTACCTCTTGCCGTGTAATCTAACTGTTCTGCATAACCAATATTATATCCTCCTCCGGAGGTCTTGAGAACTGTACCCCTTGTGTCGTTGCCTTAATCCCAGCCGTTGTGTCCTTTCCTTCATTGATCTAGCGTAGCGCGATTCGGCCAACGTTCGAGTGTAATCGGGTAAACTGTGCGAACACGGCGGCCATTCCGCTCGGCCCATCATAACATCTAAGTCGTGTCCGTAACAATATATATATATATATATATATATGTGTGTGTGTGTGTGTGTGTGTGTGTGTGTGTGTGTGTGTGTGTGTGTGTGTGTGTGTGTGTGTGTGTGTGTGTGTGTGGGGGGGAAATTGTGCCATTAAATGATGGCAATTTGTTTTAGTAGTTAGTTTCTCTTTGTATTGAAAACGAAATGATTATTTCGTTCAGCTGAGAACAGCTCTTCTGTAATGAAGCTTGGAGCCAGGGATCTTCATTAACAATTCGGGCCGATGGCAAAGGGGATAAGATTTGAGTCTGGTTTTCAATAACAATTCAAGCCGATAAAGACAGGATGGGGCGATTCAAATCCTTTATCCCTTTGAAACTACCTTTTGTGTCACGGGGGAATAATTTGATTAGGTTTTGTATTGAAACTCAACTCTTGGTATGGCAGAGTCAGATGTTTGGAGATTCTGAAGGCTTCGTGAGTCCTTCTCTTTCCAGCATCTCCACGATCGTGCTTGGTTCTTCAAAAAAAATTGTTACTCTTCTTCTTCATCTTAGTGGACCTTCGATTCATTCCCCAACAATTGGTACCAGGAGTGAGGTTTCATCTTGGAGTCGAAGCAGAGGACGGAGCCCCGGGGGGACCAAGAGGAGAGCCGGCAACTGATTCGATTAAGGGTGAGCCTTTGCGCTGAAGTCTTTCCAAATTACGTGCTCCTCTTCCAGCTCCGGGTTTAATTTGTCCTCTCTTTCGTCGTCTGAGCTTGAGATACGGACAAATTGTAAGTATGGGTCATTAACCCAGAGTAACAAATTTATTGATCTACCAAGGATTAGGGACAGTTAGCTGGAAGGGGGATCGTGAGGCCAGGTAGACGTGGGACTGACACCTGTAGACCGAGATCATCCCATGAATGCGGCCTCGGAAGACAAGATGGGGTATGCCCTTGCATACCAGGGAAAGCATAGGCTGAGCTAACGGAAAGACCCAAGGGAGATGGCCAGAAAGAAGTAACGAAGCGCAGGTACCAGGTAGGCTTGGCAGGAAGCGTAGTGGCTACGACAAGGTCAAGTCAGGAAGCTCTAGACAAGCTCTAGACAAGATAACCTTCCCACCCGACTATTGGAAATTGTTCGAGGTGGTAGAAAGAGGATGAAGAGGCAGGCTAGCCTGGCAGGAATGGTAGGAGTACTACAAGATGAAGTCAGAGACCAGTCAGAGACCAGTCAGAGGTCAGGTAGTGATAAAAATTGAGATAAAGCACAGGAAAACAGAATCGAAGAAACAAACAGGACATGTGATCCTGAAAAGAAAAGCTGGGCTCACAGCAATGGGCCAGGTAGAAACACAGGTAGGAAGGATCCCCGTCATCCCCCCCCCCCACACCCCCCATTCCATACCCCGTTCACATCCCCAACACCTCTTCCCGGCATGAATGTATTTTTTGCTGAAGGAACGAATGAATGAGGATTGTGTGACTAACACGGAGGCGGGTTGATGAGACTGTGATGTGCTCCTCCCCAAACCCCCTGGTCACGGTGTACCTCAGAGCCCCGAGAGGTGTCACGGCAGAAAGATGTGTTATTCTGTGTCAAAGATCAATGGTGAAACCACACCAATTGTTACCAACAAACAAATATTGTATTAAGGTCACACAAGAATAACAACACAAAAACAATAGTAATCAATTGTACAACCAATATATATTTCCTATGATGGTACCATCAGGTTCGTACAATATAACTCACTCTGCTCCAAGTGAGCGAAAAGAAGAAGATTCCCAATGTCTCTATTCCCGGCTTCAAGCCAAAGTTGTTCCGGCTTCAAGCCAAAGTCGCATTCCGGCATCAAGCCAAAGTCGATCTGCCCCAGCGAACGTCCGAACGATGTCCAATCGAGGCCAGAATCCCGTTTGGATGACAGTCACGGTCACGGGGCCAAAGCTGCGCAAAGGTGCCCTCAAGGCGACGGAAATCCAAAGGCACCCTCCAGGCAACTGGGAAATCACACCCTCGGGTATTGACATTTCACGGATCCAAATCGGCGAACCATAGATTTTCCACTCAAAAGCCACATCACACACACACACACCAGATCCACGTCTGAATGCAGTGACAATGATTAAAGCAAAGTGAAAAACCTTGAGCAACGCGCAACTCCGGCGTGAGGTAAAATGGCCGCCGGCCCGTTCTCGAGGCATAACGGCACTTCAATGATTCTCTTCGGAATCAATCGCAAAACCTGACACGCAGGTTGATCTGTCAAAGTGATAACAACTCTATCGCAGGAATCCTTTTCCCGGGAAACCCGAAGTTCGCTAGTGACTTTCGTTTGCCAGCGTTTGCTCCAGAACTCGAAGCAGCTCCACTTTCTTGTCGAACTCACTCGCTCTGCCTTTTTTACCACTTCTCCCTCCGCATCGTCGTCCGGTTCCGGTTTCATTTAAAACATTGACTTTTTTACCTTTTGAAAATAGTAACCTCCAACTCCCTTAAATGACAACAATAATAGTACATGGAATCAAAAATGCTTACAGTGGATGAAAACCACAACAACGGAAGTGACGAATCCGTAACACTCCCCCACTCAAGGAAGAAAGTTTGAACATAGTGAAAACTTTGTTTGCAGGCAAAAACTCTTTTAACAAACAAAAGTAAAACTCACACCCAAATTATCAATTCGCGTGAGCAACAATAATTAATATTTCCCAAAATAAAGCAACAAAACTTCCAAACAACCTACAGAAATTTCCAAAGTTAGTTCACTCTGGATAAAGCATCAGCAACGACATTGTCCCTGCCCTTTACATGCTCAATTTCCAAGTTGAACTCCTGCAAAGCCAAACTCCATCTCATCAACCTCTGGTTTTTATTTTTCATTTTTTGAATGAAGGTTAAGGAGTTGTGATCAAAAATCCAAAGCAAAGCAAATCTAGCACTTTTTTGAAGGAGGCCAAGCTGAGAGCCAGGTTTCATGGTGGTTGGGTGGTGAGGCCTGGAAATATTCACTGCATGGACGCCTTTAGGAACGTGGAGTTCACGGGTTAATCTGTGTAGGAATCTTGGCTCAGCTGCTCCTGAGCACTCAGTGCTTCCAACTCTTCTCTTGATCATAAAAATCATAATCACGGTTGTAGAGTCGGGTGCTGTAGTCACGTGAGTAGCGGTCCCCATCTCGGCTACCACCGTAATAGTCATCCCGTCGAGAGTTGCCAAAACTGCGCTGCTGCTGGGAGCCTCCGTAGTAATCACGACTGCGGCCGCCACCAAAACTACTACTCCCACCCCGGGAGCCTTAGCCACCCCTGAAACTACCACCACGTTTTCCTCCTCTGTAGCCCCCTCGACGCCCATGACCTGCCTTCTCTACTGTTATGGTCCGACCATCCAAATCCTTGCCATTCAAATCCTTTTCTGCATCTTTGGCGTCCTTTGTGTTTTCAAACGTGACAAAGCCAAACCCTCTCGACTTTTGCGTCTCCATGTCTTTTATCAGCCGCACTTCCAAGAGAATGGTCCATATTTGCCAAAGATAGAGTCCAGAACATCTTCTCTTGTGTCAAAGTTCAGTCCACCTACAAAGAGCTTGCCAACATTGCCTCCATCCATGACTTGTGTGTGCTGACACTTAGTTTCAGGGTACTCGACAAGAAGTGTCTGTGCAAGGCGTGACGTCAGTACCTTCTCCTTCTCTTCAGAGCGCTTCCTACCCATAGCACGAGTCGCGGCACAGGATGGAAAGATACCCGGAATCTTCTGCTCTAACTGTGCGGTGTTATTTTCCATACTAGGCTTTTCAACAAACATCGGATTACTAGAAACTCGACCACCTGCCAAATCATTCCCGATAACAAAAGAGATTCTCTCTGCAGGTAGAGTGGCTTGTAAACCTACGGTGACCGGTCCTGACACCAAATCAGACTTCAAATGGATGACATGAAGTGGAGCTTTAACATAGCCACCAACCCCCTGTAAAAGAACACTAACACCAGTTGCCGTCTTCTCTGACAATGGAAAAATGCCTTCAAGCATCAAAGATTGATGTGCTCCTGTGTCCCTCAATACCCTAATAGGTCTCTGGTTCATTAAGTCTCCATCCTGTGACACAACCCCCTCTGAAATAAAAGGTTTGTAACAATCTTGAACAAGGTCGTTCAGTGATGCCGTAACTTTGGCATGGGAACCTTTACAAGGCACTGCCCTCCAAGGACGATTTCTCGCATTGACCAATGCATTCAGAGTTGTACTAGTCTGACTCCGCTCCTGATTTTTCCTTTTCAGGGCATAACATTGGGACATCAAATGCCCAAGTTTCTTGCAAAAAGGGCAAGTAGGCCCGGAGGAGAAACTCGAGGTCTGCCTCGGGCCCCCCAGAAGATAAGTCTGCCTTGGAACTGTAGTCTTCTGATCCCTAAAAGTCACGGTATCAGATTTGTCCCCATAGTCATCTCTAGGCCGCTTCCATGAATATTTGTTTTCCGCACCGGATTTACCATAACTCCCCTGGCTAACTCTAGGTGGGAAGTTAGGTTTGTGGAACCCCATCCTGTGTGTCAAGGCATAGTCATCTGCCACGGTTTCTGCCTCATACAAATCTGGTACTTTCTTTTCATCCAGATGTACTTTATTGTCCGCGTGGACACACTGTTTGAATTCCTCCACCAAGATCAATTGTCGTAACAGGTTGAAGTCTTTCCCAATCCCCTTCGAGTCACACCTACGATCAAACATGGTTTCCTTCATTCTGGCAAACTCCACATGGGTCTCACTCTCCCTCTTCCTGGCATTCCTGAATTTTTGCCGGTAAGCTTCAGGGACCAATTCATAGGCTTTGAGAATGGTTTTCTTCACTATCTCATAATCTGCACATTGGTCAATCGGTAAAGCCGAATAGATATCTTGAGCTTTACCCACCAGAACACTTTGCACTAACATAGTCCAGGACCCCACAGGCCATTTTAGCATTTGAGCCACTTTCTCAAAGTGTAAAAAAAACTTGGCTACCTCCTTTTCATTGAAGGGGGGAACCAGCCTCACATGCCTTCCAACATCCCAAGTGTTCTGACTAGTTGTCGAACTAGCCAGCATGGATACTACTTCTCTCCGTTCTCCCATTAATTCCAGCTCCTTGCGTTTAAGTTCCTTCTGATACTCCATGTCATGTTCCTTTAACTCCCTTTCGGCTCTCCTTTCCTCTGCTCTTTCCCCTGCTCTTCTTTCTTCTTCAGCTCTCCTTTCCTCTGCTCTTCTCTCCTCGAGTTCTCGTTCCTGTTCTGCTCTTCTTTCCTCGAGAGCCCTTTCCTGTTCTGCTCTTTCCTTTTCTGCTTTCCTTTCCTCTGCTTTTAACCTTTCCTGGCTCTGCAGTTGCATCTCAATTTTCCAGAGCTCCACATTTTCTTTTTCCTCGGGTAACCAATCCAAGGCTACCTCTTTCCATTTTCCTTGTCCCACCAGAGATTCTACCACCAATGTCTGCATCTCTGCTTTCTTCATATTAACTCGGACCTTCAAGTTAAAATGTTTGGCCAATATCAAGAGTTCCGATCTTTTTAACGCTTGGAACTGTGCCTCATTAGGGGACACCGCAAACTTTTCTGCGTCAAACACCATGGTGACTATCAGTTAATACCTGTTAACCTTCACACAAAATATTTCAAAAAAAGTTTGGAAAAATTTGGGAATGTTGGAAAAATTTCAAATTTGGGAATTTTGGGAATGTTATGGAATTCTATCCCAGAAGAGATTTAGGGAATTTAATCCCAGACGAGGATGTTAGGGAATTCTATCAGCAAAGACGAGCCCCCAATTTCAATTTGGGCCAATTTTGGACGAGCCCCCAATTTCTGTTACGTGCTCCTCCCCAAACCCCCTGGTCATGGTGTACCTCAGAGCCACGAGAGGAGTCACGGCAGAAAGATGTGTTATTCTGTGTCAAAGATCAATGGTGAAACCACACCAATTGTTACCAACAAACAAATATTGTATTAAGGTCACACAAGAATAACAACACAAAAACAATAGTAATCAATTGTACAACCAATATATATTGTTACAGACACGACTTTGATGTTAAGGTGGGCCGAGCGGAATGGCCGTCGTGTCCGCACAAATTACCCGATTGTACTCGAACGTCGACGAAGCCGCGCTACGCTGGCTCAATAGGAAAGAGAAGACACCCGGCTGGGTTATAATGACACAATACGACACCAGGGGTTCAGTTCTCAAGACCTCCGGAGGAGGTTATATTAAGGCGGAAGGTTAGATTACAACTACAAGAGGTACATCATAGGAAGACAGGCACTTAGACACAACCTTATATTATTCCCGACAGACCACAGAGAAACAGGACAAAAACTGGCTCACACGGGGATTGATGGCAAGGAAAGCGGGTATTCGATGGCCAGCACAAGGTGCACCTTGTGCTCAGGGACAGGATGGCGCGGCCCAAAAGATGCAGGAGGTCTCTCAGCGCTCGAGGTGGCGTCTTGTCGTCTCAAGCTGGGGGCGCATCTGACGTCACGTCCGGCAAGCGGCTGCGTATATCCGGCGGGGAGTGACACGCCCTCGGCTCGTTAGCTCCGCCCAGATGGAATCGGTCCGCCCTTCTTATTGGGTGCGGGGGGGGGGTTTACCAGGCTCCGCCCTTGACGAGGAGCTGACAGCCAGCCCCTTCGTGGTAACCCCGTGGGGCGCATGGATAATGGCGGCTAACCGAGCCGGAGGGAGGACGCACACTCCCCGCGCGCGCCGTTGTTGTAGTTGTTGTTGTAGCTGTAGTTGTTGTTGTTGTTGTTGTAGCTGTAGTTGTTGTTGTTGTTGCTGTAGTTGTAGTTGTTGTTGTTGTTGTTGTTTGGGGAAGAAGATGGGAGGAGGTATGGGAAGGTCCTAAACTCACTACTGGTGCCATATAATCACATTCTGGTGCAACGAAGAGTCATAATTAATGGAAACGAGGCCTTAACTGACATAGATTAAGAATAACTAGGAAGATGTCCGAAAGTTGTCTACGTGTGGTGCGGTGGACCTGGGCACGACATTTAATGGGGGAATAAGGGGAAGGTCGGCTCTACTGATTGTTATTTACATGCAATGGGACTAGGGAATGGGGGACTGGGGAAAGTTGGGGAGTATTGGAGAAAATAGGGGAATATTTACAAGCGGATATGGAGGCCAAATTCCATATTCGCAACATTGCACCCTTCTCTACCCTCGGGGCGTCCCGACCCGATAAATTTTTACCTACTTTAGTGTGGCACGCAATGTAGTTCCCTCTACTATTAACTCTACCCTGAGTGCGACAGTTTTACAGATATTCACAAATGAGTAAATATGTCCCCCTGCGACGTTGCACCCTTCTCCTCACAGAAACACACCCACAGGATAACCGAATCCGGAAAGAATTCTCAAACTAAACATACAGCCGGTAGGGAGCATTATTTACAAGACTATGCTGCTATTTACACTACGATCCAGGACCTGTTTTTGGAGGAACACATGCAGATGTTATGCATAGAGAGAGCGCGCTTGCCAGCATCGATACACCAACCCACGAGTGCTCTGTGGCCGACGGCCTTTAATAACGTGCAGAGCACCCTTCCCGAGCATCAAAAGCACCACCCCACCACCAATCGGTGCAGTCACCATTGTTCATTGGAATAAAAATAAATTCGACAACCCCTAACCCTGCAGGTGTCTCTTGCTCTTCTTGTGGTGCACTTGGTGTTAATTAACAGTGGTTCACCTTTATGGCATAGGTGCCACGTTGACCCATAGGTCCTTCCACGGGTGGTGCTTGGTCGCAAAAGAGCTGCGGTCCATTGTGGGTGGCCACAAACATTGCGGTCCATATGGTGTATCGATCCAGGCAGCCAACAGCGAAAGTGCAGGCCCACAACTGCGTAGCCAGCACCTCTCTCTCCTCTCTCTCTACCCCAAAGCCAGATCCTCGGAGGTGGGAGACAAAAGAAGAAACAAGTGAGTAAGGTGGTAAGGGCGCAAAAGTGCACGCAATATAAGGTAATGCACACTGGGGGCACATGGGAACCAGGTGAGACAGGTACGTTCCTATCGTACGCCCCCCCCCCCACCAGGTAACCTACATGGCCCCTCCCTTACCCCTTACTGTATCCACAAAACACAACACTACCCATAAACATCTACTTTACAAATCAACAAACATCCCTACTGTCTTCCCCGTTCCTCCCATAAACCAAATTCGTCTTCTCTCCCTCCTAACCAATCAAATTTGCCATTTTCAACTCTCATCAAAATTTGCCATCTCCAATTCATCATCAGTCCCTCCTAGGGAGGGAGAGATGGAATCACCCCAATGTCTCATCCACGTCGTGATGCGTCTCACAAATCCACACAGCGATTCATCTCCTGCAACAAAACAAAGAAAACACAGGTGTGGAGTCATCATCATCACCACAGGTAAGTGGCTGCGTATGGTGCGACAGGTTCTTCAATCCTAACTATTTCCTAAATGACTTTAACAACTTTACACTACCCGGGGTCTTTCTCCGGCCAAACCATTGGCCCTCTTACACTATGGGTTCTAAAAACCAATTCCCATTGGCCAAACTGTGGTGCTCTTCAATTTGGGGTCTCACTCCCCCGATTCATCTCCCGGTGCCCTCGCACAATTTCTGGGCTGCGGCGTGTACCTCTCCCAGTGGGTCTACCCACCTGCACACCTCCACCACTGCAGTTGCCTCCGAGCTTACCTGCTCCTCACCCTAACCTAACTACCTGGGGAAGGCCCTCTGGCTCTCTCCCCACTCCGTGCCCTCTCTGGCACTGGGCTGCCCGATCCACACCCGGGATCCTCAGGCACCCACTCACAACTACCGGCTCCCAGAGCCCACCTGCGGCCTCACCTGGCCGACATCCTCACAGTGGTGGAGTGCCCAACCAACTACACACACTAACAGGCTACACGCCCAGCCATTTCCACAACACTAATGCACCCATTCACAACACCATTCTGCAACCGCACCACAAATGCCAATATCCAACCACAAGTTACCTGCACCCTCTACCTAACACTTACACTACCCGCCCCGGGTGCTCGTGAAAGGGGTCCACTCTTCCCCCATCCACACCTTCGCACCATGCACACCACTCCGTACCACTCACTCCAACTCTCTCCACACACCTGTACCTGCACACCTGTGCTCTCACACCTGGTGCCACCTGCACCCTTCTCTCCCCAAGCGCATTCGCGCTGATCCACACACTCACTACTCATACACTGCTCCACACACCTGTCCAGTTGCACACCTGTGCAATCACACCTGTTCAATTCTCACACACACAGCATCATCTCAGCTAACTACTCCCTTCTGAAACTTGCGCTTCCCAGTCGTCCCTTTAAACTATTGCGCTCCCACGTCATTAGCATCCATACTAATCTACCTGCGTCCCCACTACAGGTATCAGTCACTAACTAAACTTAACGTTACCTAATGTCATCTTCTAGATCCCTACACACAATATCCTAACCCACCCGGGCTAGTTTTCACTGCCATACACCCCATAAGCTATTGCTCCTTTGCCCCCCACCACATGGGAAGGGTGGCAGGGATGCCATCCCACCACATCGGGGGTCTCTCACTACCAATTTTGCACATCAAATTTCAACAAATCAAAAATTTGCCAATCATCTGCCAATCACTGTACCATTACCAATCATCACTCTGCCAATCCTTTGCCAATCATCAAATTTTGTTTTTCTCTAATTTTGGGTCCAAAACACTAACCTCATCACCCAGTCGACTCACTAATACCTCTCGGTGCGCCACTCCCTGTCCAAAGCCCGGCTTCGTGAAGCCAAGCAATGGATGCTGGTTGTTTTGTGCCAGCGGCTGGATGCATCCCGCATTCGGTGCAGGGAAGGAGGTTTACCCGGCCCGAGATCCCACGCATCACCTCGGCGTGGAGCCATCCAATGTCCCGATCTCGACCTGCCGGCACGTCTCAACAAAACGTGGTCGCCATAACGACCCTTCCTATCGGGCTGCCAGCTCCGCCTAGTGGAGCCTGGACGCGGCCGTTCAAAGCGAGGCCCGGCACGCACCGAGGGCCTGCTTCGGCTAAAAGTCGTTCTAAACTCTACCCCGTCTAACGTCGATGCTTCACCTGCATGCTTACATCCCGCAGCCCGTTCCTTGCTCACACATCCAGCCGTTTCCATGCCCCTCGTACCGTTCCTTACACACCCAGGTACACCCATTCCACTCACCGCCTTGGTCACACACCTGACCACCGAACACTTTGGCACACACTCGTTGGTAGCACACCTCACCAATACACCTCTTCGCGCCCCCTCCTCGGTCACCTCCTCTGTGACAATCACAGGTGTGCTCTCATTCGCACACCCAACCACGTGCCTCACCACCAACTCCAGCGTGCATTCCCACTCACGCTCTACCATTCCAGGTGTGCATCCTTCCATCCCAGGTGTACATCCTCGCTCACCTGTCACCACTAACTCACTCTCCTTGTCACTCTCACTACTCTCACCTCCACTCGTGACAACGCACTCACCCTTACTCTTGACAGCACACTCTTTCCCCATGCACCTGTCCGTCACACACCTTTCTCGCGCACACTCTCCCGTCACACCCTCTGTAACACTCACCACAGGTGGACACTCTTCCTTACTTCTGACAGCGCACTCTTTCCTCATGCACCTGTCCGTCACACACCTTTCTCGCGCACACTCCTGCGCACACTCTCTCGTCACACCCTCTGTAACACTCACCACAGGTGGACACTCTTCCTTACTTCTGACAGCGCACTCTTTCCTCATGCACCTGTCCGTCACACACCTTTCTCGCGCACACTCCTGCGCACACTCTCCCGTCACACCCTCTGTAACACTCACCACACCGCGCTTCCATGTGCCCCCTCGCACACGCGCTACGACCGACTCATTCTCGCCAACACCCTCACTCCTTGGCACACACTTTTTCCTCACACACCCCAGAGTCGGACTTTCTCGCACACCTCCTCTTTCGCACACCAGACCTGTCACACACTTCACCAACGGCCTCTCACGAACACCCGGGTCTATCTCGACCCCCCAAGCCTCTTAAATCACCTGGCGCATCATACGCACGACCATATTGGTCACCACTTACACCGGGTCCTCTTCCTCTTCGCTTCTCCTCCATCACCTGCGAATCCCTCATCCGGTTAATGAGCACATCATCACGATCCAAACACAGACTTTGGACCAATTCTTTTATCTCCTCTTTTATCTCTTTCTTATCCCCTCTCCGTCGCTTCTTAATTTCGCTCATCCCTTCTTCCACTTCTTCTAATTTGTGCCTCACCTCTTTTATTCCCCGGTACGTCTCCTCAAGCT
Source organism: Myxine glutinosa (assembly GCF_964187855.1). Taxonomy (NCBI): domain Eukaryota; kingdom Metazoa; phylum Chordata; class Myxini; order Myxiniformes; family Myxinidae; genus Myxine; species Myxine glutinosa. The sequence goes on along the minus strand of NC_136266.1, from coordinate 75,289,775 downwards.
CGTCCTCCAAGGCTACCTTGACCGTTTCCATGTGCGTCCTCACCTGCCGGTCCTTCGTCTCCATTACCTCTACCACCTCGTCCAACCTCGTTGTCAGTCCCTCACGTACCATCTGACATTGCCTCTGTGTCGCTATCAAGTCGTTTTTAATTTCTTTTTGTGTCGCCTTTAAACCTCCTAATACCGCAGTGTTCCTTTGAACCTGCTCCACTAACTCCGTCTGTCCCACCGTCAGCTGCTCCACCTCCTGCGTCAGGTCCTCTATGCCCCCTTGTAACTTTACAGTCCCCTTTCTCACCTCCTTCTCCATGTGCTCCTTACAGTGCCTCACCTCCTCGCGCACTCCTCCGACCTCCTCACTCACTCCTCTTCTGATCTCCTCTCCCATCACTTGCATCTCCTGCCCAGATGCCACCCTCATCTGCTCCATTTCCTCCCTGTGAGCATCCAGTTTGGTTTCTACCCCCATTCTGACCCCCTCTATCTGCTGCTCCATTTGTTTAACTTCCCTTTCCGCTTGGTCCCTCATGTCCCTCAATTTGCCTTCCATACTGTTTTCTAACCCCTCTAACCCATTTTTCACTCCCTCTATCTGATTCTCCTGGGCAGCCATTCTATTTTCTACCCCCTCTAACCCCTTTTGCATCCCTTCCATTTGATTCTCTTGAGCGGCCATTCTGTTTTCTACCCCCGTTAACCCATGTTTCACCTCTTTTATCCCGTTGTCTAACCCCTCAAAATTATTGTCTAACTTCCCAATTTTCTTGTCTAACTCCTCAAAATTTTTGTCTACCTTCTCACCAGTACCCCTCGCTTCGTCCCTCATTACCCCCATTTGGTTTCCCAACCGCTCACTATCAGCCCTCATTCCCACCATTTGTTCCATAAGGGCCCTCATTTGCAGGAGGAAAAGGTTCGAATCCACCAGGGGCGCTGCCGCGGGCGTGGACGCCGTGGCCACCTCGTGCGTGACAACGCTATTTTGCGACCCTGCCGCCCTCACTGCTTCGCTCTCCTCCTGTCCCTCATGTCCCTCAATTTGGTCCTGGACCGACCCTGCTTCACTCTCCCCTACCGGACCCCAGCCGTCTTGATCCGCCATAGCGCGACTTGCAAAATTCGAGTTTCGTAAAACAAATCCAATTTTTTTTTTCGTTATAATTTCGTCGAGCGCAGTACGCGCTCCGAATCGATTTTCCCTCCCAAAATTTGGGCCTAACTAATTTAGTCCCGGGTCCGAATCCAACTCCTCGACACCAATTGTTACAGACACGACTTTGATGTTAAGGTGGGCCGAGCGGAATGGCCGTCGTGTCCGCACAAATTACCCGATTGTACTCGAACGTCGACGAAGCCGCGCTACGCTGGCTCAATAGGAAAGAGAAGACACCCGGCTGGGTTATAATGACACAATACGACACCAGGGGTTCAGTTCTCAAGACCTCCGGAGGAGGTTATATTAAGGCGGAAGGTTAGATTACAACTACAAGAGGTACATCATAGGAAGACAGGCACTTAGACACAACCTTATATTATTCCCGACAGACCACAGAGAAACAGGACAAAAACTGGCTCACACGGGGATTGATGGCAAGGAAAGCGGGTATTCGATGGCCAGCACAAGGTGCACCTTGTGCTCAGGGACAGGATGGCGCGGCCCAAAAGATGCAGGAGGTCTCTCAGCGCTCGAGGTGGCGTCTTGTCGTCTCAAGCTGGGGGCGCATCTGACGTCACGTCCGGCAAGCGGCTGCGTATATCCGGCGGGGAGTGACACGCCCTCGGCTCGTTAGCTCCGCCCAGATGGAATCGGTCCGTCCTTCTTATTGGGTGCGGGGGGGGGTTTACCAGGCTCCGCCCTTGACGAGGAGCTGACAGCCAGCCCCTTCGTGGTAACCCCGTGGGGCGCATGGATAATGGCGGCTAACCGAGCCGGAGGGAGGACGCACACTCCCCGCGCGCGCCGTTGTTGTAGTTGTTGTTGTAGCTGTAGTTGTTGTTGTTGTTGTTGTAGCTGTAGTTGTTGTTGTTGTTGCTGTAGTTGTAGTTGTTGTTGTTGTTGTTGTTTGGGGAAGAAGATGGGAGGAGGTATGGGAAGGTCCTAAACTCACTACTGGTGCCATATAATCACATTCTGGTGCAACGAAGAGTCATAATTAATGGAAACGAGGCCTTAACTGACATAGATTAAGAATAACTAGGAAGATGTCCGAAAGTTGTCTACGTGTGGTGCGGTGGACCTGGGCACGACATTTAATGGGGGAATAAGGGGAAGGTCGGCTCTACTGATTGTTATTTACATGCAATGGGACTAGGGAATGGGGGACTGGGGAAAGTTGGGGAGTATTGGAGAAAATAGGGGAATATTTACAAGCGGATATGGAGGCCAAATTCCATATTCGCAACAATATTTCCTATGATGGAACCATCAGGTTCGTACAATATAACTCACTGTGCTCCAAGTGAGTGAAAAGAAGAAGATTCCCAATGTCTCCATTCCTGGCTTCAAGCCAAAGTTGATTCCGGCTTCAAGCCAAAGTCGTATTCCGGCATCAAGCCAAAGTCGATCGGCTCCAGCGATCGTCCGAACTATGTCCAATCGAGACCAGAATCCCGTTCGGATGACAGTCACAGTCACGCAGCCAAAGCTGCGCAAAGGTGCCCTCAAGGCGACAGAAATCCAAAGGTGCCCTCCAGGCGCCTGGGAAATCACACCCTTGGGTATGGACGTTCACGGCTCCAAATCAGCGAACCGTAGATTTTCCACTCAAAATCCACGTCACACACACACACACCAGATCCACGTCTGAATGCGGTGACAATGATTAAAGCGAAGTGAAAAACCGTGAGCGACGCGCAACTCCGGCGCGTGGTAAAATGGCCGACGGCCCATTCTCGAGGCATAACGGCACTTCGATGATTCTCTTCGGAATCAATCGCAAAACCTGACATGCAGGTTGATCTGTCACAGCGATAACAACTATGTCGCAGGAATCCTTTTCCCAGGAAACCCGAAGTTCGCTAGTGACTTTCGTTCGCCAGCGTTTGCTCAAAAACTCGAAGCAGCTTAGCTTTCTTGTCGAACTCACTCGCTCTGCCTTTTTTTTTAACCTCTTCTCCCTCCTCGTCGTCATCCGGTTCCGGTTTCATTTAAAACATTGACTTTATTACCTTTTGAAAATAGTAACCTCTATCTCCCTTAAACGACAACAATAATAGTACATGGAATCAAAAATGTTTGCAGTGGATGAAAACCACAACAACGGAAGTGACGAATCCGTAACAGAGACGCGCTGCTGAATGCGAGTGTTGACACCGCTGTGTGTGCGCAATGCGAGCGGTGTGAGGTCAATGGTCACGTGGTATGAATGTTTGTGGGAGCTTGTGCTGTGTGCGTACTGAGTGAATGCTGAGTTTGAGAAGGCTGCATGACGTCACCATGCTTGACATTTGGGTGTTGCTGTCGACCGGACATCAATGGAAGATTGGGAAAATTAAAATTGTTCGAAAAAAAGCAAGAATGGTATGCGCAGATGCAACACGCTGGGAAAATGTGCGTATTGTTTTGAAAACACGTGGGTCGGGTGTGGAACGAAAGACATGGGAGTCTGCAAGGATAAGGTTACGGCCAGACTTAACCAGAGTGCGAATGGTATTCTGATAAATAAATAAATGGTACAGCATATTAGTATGTGATGGTAGCATGTACCATTAATGGGTGCGGAGTATATATGACATCGTTGGCTAAGGGCGTGGCAGTACCGCTGATGCAGTGCCCCTTTTGGATGAGAACATGTCAAAATTGGAGCTATCATTCGCCTGTGTGCGTGTCTGCATAAATTATGCAATGTGGATGGGTATCGGTGTGAAGTTTTGCAAATATCATCTCGCAGCACTGTTGCATGTAGTTTGAAAATAGCAGGCTAAAGTGAGCCGGTATGGAGAGCGTGTGTAGACAGGTTTTAAAAACATGTATTTCATTATATGCCCACATTGTGGTGTCCATTGGAAGGAGAACCTAGGTTGTGGTATGTTCCAGGATGCGGCGTGTTGGCCGGCCAAATGATTGTGCCCTCGCCGAGAATGCCCTCATCTGTAAATAGGTGCGGAGAAATCCGTGCCGGATGTTTGATGTTTGAGAGATGTCGGTTTTAACGCCTATCCGAGGGTCCTGATGGTGTTCGTTAAATTGAGCCAAAGTTTATCGCTGTATCGCTGTGTTGCTTTAAAGTGATCGCTGTGTCGAGCGCTCGCCGATTGTGATGGATAAATAAATGTCGTTCACCGACGGGCATACGTGATATTTGGATGAGCTGGGCTTCGTATAAAACGTGGCGAGGCAGATTGTCGACGTTTCCAACAATTTGGTGATATTTGGTGAAATCCAAGTTCGACATGGATTTTGGCTTGTCTACTGTTGATTGGCCTCGTTGTTGTTGTTGGATCAAATTGGCTGGATGCTGCTGCTGATTGGCTGTAATTTTTGAAGTTTGAATTATTGATTGGATGGAGTCCTTTGTTCATTTTGAAGTTCTTTATAAGGCTCTTGGTAGTCACGTGACGCTGCGCGGAAGCGGCATGTAAGATGTAAGTTATATCACAAATGCAGGCGTACATAATTGCGTACATAATAAAAATTGCATATATAATTTGTGAACGAAAGATGGCAGTTCGGTGGGGGGATATGTGTGTGACCTGTTGAAGATCGTCTGGGGGGCCTTGCTCTTAGGATCGATCGATTGGAATGTCGGTATCTCGTTCGGAGCCCCCCACCTTCATCCCCCCCACGTGTTCGCGAGCGGTTGTTATCCCCTTTGTGGGGGCAGGCCCAGCAGGAGGCGACACGAGTGGTTGACAGGCTGCACGGGTCGGGGTGGTCCGTGGTCTTGTGATGCTGTGCGTATGCGGTTTCGGTAGGGAGGCCGCTCGGATGAGCGTCGAGGCGGAAGAGTTTTGCAGGTGGAAAAGTTCTGCTGGCATTAAGTTGAAAGTTTCTGGCAAAAGTCAGATTAATTGAAAAGAGGACAGGCTGAGTCAACCCACATGGCAGGGCTTTAAAAAACAGCGACTGTCTCTCCCCGCATGGCGAGCGGGCGATCGCATGATTCGCGAGTCGGGATAGCGATCGGCAGATCTATCGATCGTGCGTAGATCGACTGGCCCAGGGGAAATAATTTGTTGCAAGCTTGGGACACTTGTGCCGTGTGCCATGTGACGTGATGCACTGTACATGCAAATTGTGACTGCGTGGAGCCCGCGGGGGATCACGGAACGCGTTGAATAAAGGGTTGGATGCGAATTAAATATGCGGCTCTGCGCAGATACCCCGTCAGATACCTCGTGGTTAGATAATTATCTATGGAGTTCTTTCTGTGCAAATAACTGGAATTCGGCCAAGACACTGATTATGGGTTTTTTGGCGCCAATCGTTGGACAACATGGTACTGAACTCCTTCGGTTTCTGCCTCCGGGGTGAGCGGGACCATTCGATCCAGCATTTGGATCCCACATTAGTTTCAAAGCGATTCTTCACTATTGAAAGATCGGGTTGATATGCGACAAAGGTGGGTGAAGCGGTTTCTTAGCGAGGGTTACACTGAATGGGCTACCATTGCCTTTGCAGCGGGAGTTAGGGCAGGAATTTGGAATTTGTTCGGAATGCCGGCGATAAATCGCCTGCTCTCGACAGAGGACACTGTGGGATTTTTGTAACACCGATGTGGTAGACAGGATTCCCAGTTTTAACATCTATCCGAGGGATGGGATACCAACTTCGTGAAAGATACCAACTAATTACGTGAAAATGATTGGCTGGGCCATTCGAGAGTACCAGAAGATTGGCAGATTGGATGGGCCTTTTGGCTGGGAAACACGCACGTACAGGTGTGCAAAGGGTGCACTCGGTGTGCGAAAGGTGCACCGCACTCGGATTGGGGGCGGATGGAAGTGAACGTGACTGGAGGAGACGGACGGGGCTGAGCAGGTTCATGAGATTCAGATCGACCAAGACAAGAGTGAGTAGGGGGAGGTTGATGAATTGTAAATTGTACTGATCTTACTATAATTCACCAAATGTCTGTCTGTCTGTCTGTCCATTCGAAGGTACCGTAAAAACTGACACAAAGGTGAGACACAAAGGACTTTCCTATCACTCGAACCCGGGTTACACTCCCCCTAAAATAAATAAATTAATTATGTAAAATGGTCAAAAATCATGGGGCAACACGGGTCACCACGTGGTGGATCATATATCCATATATATATATATATATATATATATATATATATATATATATATATATATATATATATATATATATATATATATATATATATATATTGTCGCGTCCCCGGGGTTAAGACCCTTGGGTGACGGATGACCGAAACGAGCTTTACTCCGAGGCGTACTTCGAACCTTGGCGGGATTGTCTTTGGCATGCGCGGGAAAGGCCCGAAGCCTCATCTGATCGGGAACACATGGGGTTTTTATTACTCGACCCACAAACACAAATACGGGACAAACAAAATCCACAATACAAGATTGCAATGCAAAAAGAAAGGATTTATGAAAATAATTGGGAAGCAATTAAAATGAACGTGGAGAGTGGGGGGAAACTATGTCCTAATTTGAGATGTCTCCATTCAGATTCGTATACAAACAAGGGGGAAAAAAAAGAAAAGATGTTTCTGCCGGCAGGCACTTAAATCTGGTCTCAACGAGGGGGCTTCGCGTTTGTTGCCTCCAAACTACCGTGCGGAAAGCGCACCAACAAATGGTGCTGAAAATACCCCGGCGTGAACAATCAGCCAACTGGCCCTTCCTCACTTCCACCACCAAGCGAGATGCGGCTCTCTCCTCCCCCGCAAACCACCACACTCAACAACACCCCCTCCTCCGACGTTGCAAAACTTCCAAAGCTCTGACACGTCTCCTCTCCAGCGCACCTGAGACAACAGCGCCCACTCGAACTGAGAACCAGAACAAGAGAGAGTGCGGGAGGGGGATGCACACCCCCTTTCTCCCTCGCTGACGTCACTCCCCGACTAATCCTAACGTCCCATTACCTCATTCCATGGCCACGACCGGGGCGGGGCCTCACTGCCTCGCATGATGCCCAATGATGAAGTTTGAGGCATGGCCTTCCCGTCACGAGTCGTCGGGGGCGGAGTCTAATCTCTGTTCGGGAATGTTGGCATGACATCGGCGGTCGTGGGGCAGGGCATACTTGCCCGATGGAATGTTTCTGTTGGACTTGTCGGTATAATGACCGTTGTTGTAACAATGGGGCCGATTGCTTGGCTGGCAGAGATTTTGCAAGAACATTAGGGAAAAATCACAAAAGCCACGCCCCTTATTGCGACATGCAAACACTCTTAGCCTGAACATTTACCCTGCTTATGTACATCGAGATGGCTTCTACTTCTTCCTGTCACACAGTCCATGCTCCTTGTGCTTGCTCGCAACACGGGGAAGATTGATCGTATAAATGCAGCGTTCCGAGACTTTGCTGGTGGGCGTGAGGTGGAAGAGCCGCGGATGGAGAGCTGATGTTTTCCAGGTGGGAACGATGCGTGGATGAGCACTGCTGGGCTGCAGCATGACGAGGCGTGGCATTAAGAACAAGGGCGCAGTGAGGCCTACTTCGCGCCAAGGTGTATCCCCGTGAACGGACCTCCCGGACCCGTTCGCAGACTGACAAGACCCCACGAGCCGATCTGAGATAAGTCCCACTAAATAACCACACATCTTTATTTTATCCAATGTTATTTTATCCCTCTGTCTGTGTTTAAGTCTGGTGGGGAGGATCCACAGGAATTTAGTTTTACCGTCACGCTTTTCTTTTATCGGTATTTTCTTTTAATAAATCCTTTTGATATTTTTGTACATTTTAAAATCCGTTTTCGTGTCAGTTATTTTTTGCAGGTTTTTGAACTGCCAGGAGACCACAGGTAAGACCCTTCATCCCTCCACTCCCCTTTCTTCCCCCGCGTATATTAAGTCCGCATTTGAACAGTGCCTCGGAGTTAAAGCTTGCTTGGCTATTCGTTCCTGGGAAGATTTTAATCGCCAGGAATGCGACAATATACAGTCACGTGAAAAAGTAAGTACACCCCATGTAAAGTTTTGACTTTTTCAACATATTTCAACATACAGCTATTTGATCTTCATTTCAACAATATTGATAGATAAAGGTGATTTAATATAACAAATATCATGAAACATTTACATTTTGTGCTCCATTGTATAATTAAAATAAACATAAATGCAAATTTCGCATGTGGAAAAAGTAAGTACACCCTTGGCTCAAATAGGTGGTATTGCCCCCTTTGGCAGAAACAACCTCAAGTAGGCATTTCTTATAACTGTCTACCAAGCATGGACAATCTCAAGGCTACAAGTCCATCTCCAGATACCTTGATGTTCCTGTGTCCACCGAACGCAATGTTATCAGGAAGTTTAAGGCCCATGGCACTGTAACCAAACTCCCTGGATGTGGCCGCAAGGGAAAACTTGATCAAACATTGCAGCGAAGGATTGTTTGAATGGTGGAGAAAGCACCTCGGTCAACTGCCAAACAGATTCAAGCTGACCTTCAGACACAAGGTATGACAGTTTGAACTCGCACCATCTGTCGCCAACTCAATAAAATGGGGTTATATGGTAGGAGACCCAGGAGGACCCCACTGCTGAGAGAGAGACATAAGAAAGCCCGACTGGAGTTTGCCAAAACACACCTGAACAAGCCAAAATCCTTCTGTGAGAATGTCCTGTGGACAGATGAGACCAAATTAGCGCTTTTTGATAAAGCATGTCATCTCCATGTTTACAGAAAACAAAATGAAGCCTTCAAAGAAAAGAACACCTTTCCTACAGTCAAACATGGAGGAGATTCTGTTATGTTTTGGGGTTGCTGCGCATCAATCTGGCAATGGGTGCCTTGAATATGTGAATGGCATCATGAAATCAGGAAGTCACCACGGCATTTTGGAGTGCAATGTTCAACCCAGTGTCAGAAAGCTGGGTCTCCGTCAAAGGTCATAGATCTTGCAGCAGGACAACGACCCCAAACACACTTCAAAAAGCACCCAGGAATGGTTAAAGACAAAACGCTGGACTGTTCTGAAGTGGCCAGCAATGAGTCCAGATATAAATCCCTTTGAACACCTGTGGGGAGATGTGAAAACAGCAGTTGGGAGAAGGCACCCTTCAAATCTGGGACAACTGGAGCAGTTTACACAAGAAGAGTGGGCCAAACTGCCAGTAGAGAGGTGTAGGAAGCTCATTCATGGCAATAGGAAGCGCTTGACTGTAGTTATTTTGTCCAAAGTCTGTGCGCCCAAATATTAAATGTCGGGTGTCAATATTTTGTCAATGCCATTTCTTTTTATTTTCTGATTTAAAAGGATATGTTAAGTTATGAATCAAAAACAAAAGTGAAATAAAGAACTGTGGAGGCCAAATACTTTCGTCAATTTCAACTTATTTTTCGAGAAAATTGTAAGTTATTTGAAAAAAAGTGCAAGGGTGCCAATATATATATATATATTGTTACGGTTTTCGCACGACCCTCCTGCCCTTACCAAGGGGAGATTAAGCCCCTTGTCCTCTTTGGGTCGTCGCAACCATGAGACTTGAGTCGCCCCTCCCGGGCAGACGCAGGGTACGGTTCCGGGACAATTCTCGCACGTACCTAAGTACCTACGCCGCCGCGGAAGCGGGGATCAAGCCTCGCACGAACCACGCGTAATTTGAGTACGTCTGAGCGGATGACGTACCACGTGGTCCGTACATTTACCTGGTATTGGAACCCGATTAGAGCGATAATTCGTACCACGCTAAGTCAATGATGGAAAACACAAAAGCGGTAGAATCAAAGGAAGAACACGTTTAATTATTATTTACACTATTATGTACAATGGTTCGGTAGAAAAGAGAGAGACACAGGGCAGGCACTTAAACAGTCTTAGCTTGTCCCCAGACACGGGCCCGTTCACAATCACACAGAGAAATGAAGGAAGGGTGGTGTTCACGCACTGAACGCGCCGGCTTGGTCGTCCAGGAACAGCTTCGCCCGGCGCGGCCCTCCCCGGTCACAGCACGTCCCTCGATGAAGGCAAGCAGGCGGCGGGAGGGATCCTTGCAGTGCATCTCTCGAACAAAGGCAGAGCAGGCAGGCAGGAAAATATACGCGTCTCTCGCATGGCTCGGTGGTTCCTCACAGCGCTATTAATCAACGACGCGCTTTCACTCGCGTAACTCAATAGAGGGTTTTCCTCAAGCTCAACTGAGCATTTAACTGTTCAAGCGCCTCTCCCCTCAAAACTGAGAACTCCTTTCAGTGCACCTCTCCTCAGAACTTCTCAAAGTTCAACTCTCAAGCGCCTCTCCCATAACTGTGGTGGGGTTTTTGCGCAAAGGGTTTTATTGCCACGCCCTTAGTCCGCATCGAATGTTCTAAGCACGCCTTTTGACGCAGTGCTAAGCCACTCCATTCGAGCCCTGATTGGCGGCTCGCGCTTACCGTCGGCTTCTCCTCCGCCTTCCTTTGGCCTGCCTCGACTTGTCAGGCCTGCCTCGTGTTAATTTGCACCAAAAACCACAGTATCGAGGCGGCATAAGCAATGGAAGGACCTAACTCTCATTATTCTACTCAACGCAAAACTAACACAGGAAAAGAACTATGCTTACATTTACTAAGACATAACTGAACTATCGAGAGGTTACATGTTGTGGTGTGACTAAACTATGAGGGGGAAATTAACCTTTATTGTAAAAACTCAAAACCGAAACAATATATATATATATATATACACAAAGAATTAAGTTAAGCAAACCCCCCCCCCCCCCCCCCCCGTTTTTTTACAACCTCGCACATTACAAGTTTGTTGTCGTCAAAACAGTGTAATATACCCATGATATTGCTATATTTTCTGGAGAAGTGATATGATGGTCACATAAAAACATAACAATCATGCCGTTTTCAATATTTTATTCTGAATAATTTAAGGTGAAATTTTTTGGGAATTTTAGGCATATTTTCACCTCAATTTAAGTATGGAGCTATAGGTCCATCACGGACAGTGTGGATGACGTTTATGTTTTCTAACGTACAGTCATTGTTCTGAGAAGACCTCTAGCGATCTTTGCGTCAATCACGACCACGTGGATGATAACACGTGCTGCACGAGCGATGGGCGTCACAGATGAGTGCACTCATCTGCATATCATCAATGGATAATTGCTAATGTCATACCAATCATTATTTGATCTCACATACCTTAGAATATATGCCAATGTATACATATACACAAAGAATATATATTAGGGGGTGCTTAACTTAATTCTTTGTGTAGGGGTGCTTAACTTAATTCTTTGTGTATATATAATATTATATATATATATAATAATAGGTGAAGGTGATTCTGTCTGTCTGTCTGTCTGTCTGTCCGGGGGTGTCGCTTACTCCGTTTAGACAGTAGCTCCACCCATTCTGGGAGAGGCTTCATATAAACAAATATCCACCATTTTATTACCTCGAATAGCTTTGAGGCCTCTTTTTTTAGGCCCGTGCTGTCTTTCTCTCTCACACAGGTTTATTTCAACTCTAATTCGATATATCATTTCATTTTTAACAGTCGCTAACATAGTTTTAGACTTGGTTGAAAAAATACAGGAAGATAATCTGATGAAAGTTTCCGTTTATAGAACGAAATGAATTCTCAAAGGCCTGTAAAATAAAGCCCATTCATTGAGTCACCCTCACGATTTTATATCGAATTCACCATCTGATTTAATTTTTATCGATGGTTTTAGACTCGGTGTCAGAAATAATTGAGAACATTCACGCACATACTGGAAAATGCAGAGATATATTTTTTAAAATTGCGCCACGATAATACACGAAAATACACCGCCTAAAATAACAGTCAGGGAAAATGTCGACATATATTAAAAATTCGCTTTTTCTTTTCCGTTAAGGTATATTACTTTTACTTTTGATGACCGTCGTCACAAAACGACATATATTTCTTCGTTCTTATTTTATTCAACATTATTATCCGGAAGTAAAATATGTTTCAGGAAATTACCGAGAGATATTTCTTCGTTTTTTCTTATTAGTTATGTGTGCATACACTTTAAATAGGTTTATTTGAAATGTTTAATTTTCACAATGGAATTTACTTGCCATTTGTCATTAGATGATTACGAAACACTTCCTCTTGAGGATCGTGACAATTCATGCGTTTCGTGGAAACTTCCATTTCCAAAATGAATGAGACGGGAGAGGAGTGAGGAGCGATGAGTTGGAGAGTGGGGAGCGAGGGGTTGGAGAGTGAGGGGAAAGTGGTTGGGGAGCGAGGAGCTAGGGGTTGGAGAGTGAGGAGCGAGGGGTTGGAGAGCGAGGAGCTAGGGGTTGGAGAGGAGCTAAAAATTGGAGAGGAGCGAGGGGTTGGAGAGCGAGGAGCAAGGGGTTGGAGAGTGAGGAGCTAGGAGTTGGAGAGTGAGCCGCGAGGGGTTGGAGAGTGAGGAGCGAGGGGTTGGAGAGTGAGGAGCGAGGAGTTGGAGAGCAAGGAGCGAGGGGTTGGAGAGCGAGGAGCGAGGGAATGGAGAGCGAGGAGCTAGGGGTTGAAGAGCGAGGAGCTAGGCATTGGAGAGCGAGGATCTAGGGGTTGGGGAGTGAGGAGCGAGGAGTTGGAGAGGAGTGAGAAATTGGAGAGGAGTGAGGAGTTGGAGGGTGAGTAGTGAGGAGTTGGAGAGGGAGGACTTGGAGAGTGAGGAGCTAGGGGTTGGAGAGTGAGGAGCTAGGGGTTGAAGAGTGAGGAGCTATGGTTGGAGAGTGAGGAGCTAGGGGTTGGAGAGTGAGGAGCTGGGGGTTGGAGAGGAGCTAAAATTGGAGAGGAGCGAGGGGTTGGAGAGCGAGGGGTTAGAGAGTGAGGAGCTAGGGGTTGGAGAGTGAGGAGTGAGGAGTTGGAGAGTGAGCCACGAGGGGTTGGAGAGTGAGGAGCGAGGGGTTGGAGAGTGAGGAGCGAGGAGTTGGAGAGCGAGGAGCGAGGGGTTGGAGAGCGAGGAGCGATGGATTGGAGAGCGAGGATCTAGCGGTTGGAGAGCGAGGAGCTAGGGGTTGGAGAGCGAAGAGCGAGGGGTTGGAGAGCGAGGTGCTTGGGGTTGTAGAGCGAGGGGTTGGACAGCGAGGAGCTAGGGGTTGGACAGCGAGGAGCTAGGGGTTGGAGAGCAAGGAGCTAGGGGTTGGAGAGCGAGGAGCTAGGGGTTGGGGAGTGAGTACCTAGGGGTTGGGGAGTGAGGAGCTAGGGGTTGGAGAGTGAGGGACTAGGGGTTGGACAGGAGCGAGAAATTGGAGAGAAGTGAGGGGTTGGGGAGCGAGGAGTTGGAGAGTGAGGAGCTAGGGGTTGGAGAGTGAGGATCTATGGGTTGGAGAGTGAGGAACTAGGGGTTGGAGAGTGAGGAGCTAGGAGTTGGAGAGTGAGGAGCTAGGGGTTGGAGAGGAGCAAGAAATTGGAGAGGAGCGAGGGGTTGGAGAGTGAGGGGCAAGGGGTTGGAGAGTGAGGAGCGAGGGGTTGAAGAGTGAGGAGCAAGGGGTTGGAGAGCGAGGAGCTGGAGAGCGAGGAGCGAGGGGTTGGAGAGCGAGGAGCTAGGGGTTGGAGAGTGAGGAGCTATGGGTTGGAGAGCGAGGAGCTATGGGATGGAGAGCAAGGAGCGAGGGGTTGGAGAGCGAGGAGCTAGGGGTTGGGGAGTGAGGAGCGAGGGGATGGAGAGCGAGGAGCAAGGGGTTGGAGAGTGAGGAGCTAGGGGTTGGAGAGCGAGGAGCGAGGGGTTGGGGAGCGAGGAGCTAGGGGTTGGAGAGTGAGGACCTAGGTGTTGGAGAGTGAGGAGCGAGGGGTTGGAGAGTGAGGAGCAAGGAGTTGGAGAGTGAGGACCGATTGGAGCGGAGAGTGAGGAGCGATTGGAGAGGAGAGTGAGGAGCGTTTGGAGAGGAGAGTGAGGAGCGTTTGGAGAGGAGAGTGAGGAGCGTTTGGAGAGGAGAGTGAGGAGCGATTGGAGAGAAGAGTGAGGAGCGTTTGTAGGGGAATGTGAGGAATTGGAGAGGAGTGTGAGGGATTGGAGAGGAGTGTGAGGGATTGGAGAGGAGTGTGAGGGATTGGAGAGGCGTCTGAGTAAGTATTGGAGAGGAGTGTGAGGCGGTATTGGAGGGAAGTGTGAGGAGGAGTGGGATTGGAGAGGCAAGAGGGTGGAGAGAGGAGAGTGTCAGGTGGAGAGGAGTGAGGGGTCACATATGATGTGAAATTTTTGCTCAAGGTCATCTTCCATCTGCTTGGAAATCTGCCAACATCACCGCTTTGCACAAAAAAGGTGCAAAAACAGATCCCAGCAACTACAGACCAATCAGCCTTCTCCCAATCATCAGCATAGTCATGGAATCCATCATTGCTTCAGATATGAAATCTTTCCTCTTCTCCAATGGCTTGATCTCTGATCATCAATTTGGTTTCAGACCTGGACACTCTACTCTGGACATGCTGCTTCTGCTTTCTCAACAATGGATGGAGGTCCTCAATGCCAAACAGGAAATTAGAGCAGTCTCTCTTGACATATCACGTGCCTTCGATACGGTCTGGCACCCCGCTCTGCTCACCAAACTCTCCTCTTTTGGTATCCATGGAAATCTCCACGCATGGCTGGCGGACTTCCTCTCTAGTCGTAGTCAACGTGTGGCCCTGAATGGGTTTCTCTCATCTCCTCTTCCTGTTCAGGCTGGAGTTCCACAAGGCAGTGTTCTAGGCCCTGTCCTTTTTCTGGTCTTCATCAATGATCTCTCTGACTCTCTTGAAAATCCTCTGTATCTCTTTGCTGATGACTCTACTCTCTGTCGCTCCATTCTTCATCCCTCAGATCGGCAGTCTGCTGCCTCCTCACTCTCTGCAGACCTGGACAAAATCACAGACTGGGCAAACAAGTGGAACATGTCTTTCAATCCTGACAAATCTCACACTCTTACGATGTCTCTCCGAAAAGACCGACTGGACAACCCTCCCATCCACTTTCTGAATAATCCTCTCCAAGAAGTTCTGTCACTCAAGCTTTTGGGTCTCACTATCTGCCATGATCTTTCCTGGGAAAACCACATTTCAAATCTGGCCTCCAAAGCCAGTCGCCGACTGGGCATCCTCCGTCGTGCGAAGTCCTTCCTTGGCACACCTGAGCTCCTCACCACATACAAGGCTTTCATCCGCAGCTCAATGGAATACTGCTCTCCCCTCTGGGCTGGTGCTCCTGCCTCACACCTAGCTCGTCTTCACGCTGTTGAAACCAAAGCATTCAGAATCATTGGAATCTCCCGCGATGAAGCTAACTCCAAGGGCCTCTCACTCACTCACCGCAGGCAGGTTGGTGGTCTTTCCATCTTCTACCGACTCCTCTCTGGCCTTGCCCCCCCAGCTCTCTCTGGGCTCTGTCCCCCAAATATTCCTACAGGTCGCACAAGATCTGCCTGCAACCCTCTTATGGTCAAACTGCCAAAATCAAGACTCTCTGCTCACCTTCACTCCTTCATTCCTCTTTTCTCCCGCCTCTGGAACAAACTCCCTCACTCTCTTCAATCCCACTCCACCCTCCAGGTCTTTAAAACAGCTGTTCACCACCATCTCTTATCTTCCCCCATCCAAAACCTTGATCTTTTCTACCCCCGCTAGTTTCACCCCAATTCCACTTTTTTGAAATACCAACTTCTGTGCTGGAAGTCATTGGTGTCCTTGTGTTTTATACTTCTCCCTCCACCCCCCCCCCCCCCCTTCCCATGCCTCCTCCCCCCAAGCCCTCTCCCTTCCACACATCTCCCTGCTCTCAAATGTTGTGTTTGTGTGCTTCACCTTCTCTCCCCATCTTGTTTTCCGCTCCCGCTTTTTATATATTTTGTTTGTCTGGTTGATTTGTTTGTGAAGTAAATGTTAGCTCTTTCACGAGCCTCGATTCAGTATACAAAAAAAAAATAATAAAAAAAAAATAATAATAATAATAAACAAAATTGTGTTCATGACACCATTTCTGGATCTGAGGAATTGCCAGTAACCATTTTGAAAAATTTAATGTGCAGCATCTAAATCAAGACGTCCAAATGTCACCACACACGTCCATGCCCGTGGAATTCCCACGGGTGACCCCACTAGTATATATATATGTATATACATACATACACAGAGTGGTCCAGAAACCCTGGGCACATTTTGAAGAATGATACCTGCAACAAACAACTAAGTTCATTATTGTTCTTTTTTTTTTTTTTTTTGTATACAGAGTCGAGGCTCGTGAAAGAGCTAACATTTATCAACCAAACAAATCAAACAAACAAGCAAACAAAGTATATAAAAAGGGGAGTGGTCGACAAGATGGGGAGAGAAGGGGAGGAAGCACACAAACACAACATTTGACAGCAGGGACATCGGGAGATGTGTGGGAGGGAGAGGGCCTGGGGGGAGGCAGGATAGCTATAAAACGCAAGGACACCAAGGACTTCCAGGAAAGAAGTCAAAAGTCACCTCAAAAAAGTGGATTTGGGGTGAAATTAGCGGGGGTAGAAAAGATCAAGGTTTTGGATTGGGGAAGATAAGAGATGGTGGTGAACAGCCGTTTTAAAGACCTGGAGGGAGGAGTGGGATTGAAGAGAGTGAGGGAGTTTGTTCCAGAGGCGGGAGAAAAGAGGAATGGAGGAGTGAAGGTGAGCAGAGAGTCTTGATTTTGGCAGTTTAACCGTAAGAGGGTTGCAGGCAGATCTTGTGCGACCTGTAGGAATATTTGGGGGACAGAGCCCAGAGAGAGCTGGGGGAGCAAGGCTGGAGAGGAGTCGGTAGAAGACGGAAAGACCACCAACCTGCCTGCGGTGAGTAAGTGAAAGGCTCTCGGAGATAGCGTCATCACGGGAGATTCCAATGATTCTGAATGCTTTGGTTTCAACAGCGTGAAGACGAGCTAGGTGTGAGGCCGGAGCACCAGCCCAGAGGGGAGAGCAGTACTCCATTGAGCTGTGGAAGAAAGCCTTGTATGTGGTGAGGAGCTCAGGTGTGCCAAGGAAGGACTTCGCACGACGGAGGATGCCCAGTCGGCGACTGGCTTTGGAGGCCAGCTTGGAAATGTGGTTTTCCCAGGAAAGATCATGGCAGATAGTGAGACCCAAAAGCTTGAGTGACAGAACTTCTTGGAGAGGATTATTCAGAAAGTAGATGGGAGGGTTGTCCAGTCGGTCTTTTCGGAGAGACATCGTAAGAGTGTGAGATTTGTCAGGATTGAAAGACATGTTCCACTTGTTTGCCCAGTCTGTGATTTTGTCCAGGTCTGCAGAGAGTGAGGAGGCTGCAGACTGCCGATCTGAGGGATGAGGAATGGAGCGGCAGAGAGTGGAGTCATCAGCAAAGAGATAGAGAGGATTTTCAAGAGAGTCAGAGAGATCATTGATGAAGACCAGAAAAAGCACAGGGCCCAGAACACTGCCTTGGGGAACTCCAGCCTGAACAGGAAGAGGAGATGAGAGAAACCCATTCAGGGCCACACGTTGACTACGACTATAGAGGAAGTCCGCCAGCCATGCGTGGAGATTTCCATGGATACCAAAGGAGGAGGGTTTGTTGAGCAGAGCGGGGTGCCAGACCGTATCGAAGGCATGTGATATGTCGAGGGAAAAAAACCACCTTTAGAGGCCATTTTTCCCTGCAAAGCGGGGGTTGGCCTTTTTCGGGGACCGTGGTTGTTGTTGTTTTTCGGTCCCCTTTTTGAAGCAATGTTTTGCGGCCGGATGCCCTTCCTGCCGCCAACCCTTTTTGTCGCCTTTTACGACAAACAGGGAATTACCAGTGAACTGGTACTCAATTAGCCGACCTCGGAAGGATGACAGGCTGAGTCAACCCCCCTGGCGTTAATTCAGCGATCGACCGGGATTCGAACCCAGGATCATCCAGGATCCTAAGCCGGCACCCTAGCCGTTAGCCCAACACCAAGGCTGAATGTGAGTGGGGGGGGGGGGGGGGGCGGGAGACAGCTCTAATTTCCTGTTTGGCATTGAGGACCTCCATCCAATGTTGAGACAGCAGAAGCAGCATGTCCAGAGTAGAGTGACCTGGTCTGAAACCAAATTGATGATCAGAGATCAAGCCATTGGAGAAGAGGAAAGATTTCATATCCGAAGCAATGATGGATTCCATGACTTTGCTGATAATTGGGAGAAGGCTGATTGGTCTGTAGTTGCTAGGATCTGTTTTTGCACCTTTTTATGCAAAGCGGTGATGTTGGCTGATTTCCAAGCAGATGGCAGTTGACCTTGAGCAAAAGAGAGGGTGAAGAGAACAGAGAGAGGGAGTGAAAGAGCGGAAGAACAGGATTTTAGGACCCGTGGGCTGATGCCGTCAGGTCCAGTTGCAGAATCAGAGTCGAGGGTTGACAGAAACTTTTCCACCTTGTCAGGAGGAAAGGACACGGAGTCCAGGAGCAGCTGGGTACGACTGGGTACGGTGGGTACAGAGAGGGATGGGTTTGGGACACAAGATTTAGAGGCAAACACAGAGTTGAGGTATTCAGCTTTTTCACGTGAGGAGTCAGCTGTGTAGCCATTTGAGGTAAGGGAGGGGATGGAGGGGGAACAAACACCAGAAACAGATTTGACCAGGCGCCACCAGGATTTGGAAGAGGGAGACAGATAAGAGAGTTCGGTCTTGAGAATGGAGAGATATTGTTTCCTGGTTCTCCTGAGGGTAGACACACACTTGTTTCGGGCTTTGTGAAAGGAAATGAGATTTCCTTCCGTTGGATTTGCTTTCCAGGAGACGAAGGCAAGTTGTTTCTGGGCAACAGCCTCACCACAAGATTCCGTGTACCATGGACGGGAGGAAGGGTATGACAGCTGAAGACGAGATGGGATAAATCTGTGCATGAGAGAGAGCAATTTACTTTGGAAGAATTCCCAGGATGAGTTGATGTCAGAGGTGGTAGAGATGGGAGACCAGTCCAGATGATTGATGGCTGCTTGAAGACCGTGCCAGTTGGCCTGAGTGAAATGCCAGACTCGTCGACGCTGAGGAGGCTCTCTGAGAATGGTCAGAGAGATGTCCACTTTAACAAGCACATGATCAGATGAGCCGATTGGAGCAGAAGAAGAGCAGCAGACATTTGCAGGGAAGTTTGTCATAACCAAGTCCAGAAGAGAAGATGCTCCTTTGACTGAGATCCAGGTCGGGAAATTGACAGATTGTGTCAGTCCCAGTGAGTCGCAGAAGTCCTTTGCTGAGGAGCCATGGCTGGTGAGATAGGTACCCACACCCAGCCAACTGGCATGGTGACAATTGAAATCACCACATATGAGGAAGAGAGAGTTGGGATGAGTAGATAGAAGTTGGTCCGTCTTATCAGACAGCGAGATGCAGATGGAGTCATCACTGTTTGGTGGACGATACAACACACATATGAACAAAAGGTGGGAGCGAAGGGGAAGCCGTAGCCAGAGGTATTCCTTGGGGTGAGGTGGAGAGAGTGCAGTGCAGGGCGAGTGAGGAAGAGAGTTTTTCATAAAGATAGCAACCCCACCTCCAGGACGAGGCTCACGTCTATCATACCGGAGGAGGGAGTAACCTGGGAGAGATACCAAGGAATCAGAGACATCATGAAGGAGGAAAGTTTCTGTTAAGCAGATCACATCTGGTTTGACAGAAGCAACCTGTATGGAGAGATCAGTTAAGTTTGAACAAAGGCCCCGGATGTTTGAGGTCCATACCGTTAATGAAGAGGAAGGGGGGGCATCGGATACAGAACAGGGGGGAGGAGGGGTAGGGTAAGACGTGGAAGTGGTGGAAGAGGTAGGGAGAGCTGTTGAAGGTGTGTCAGAGATTTCAGAATAGCTCGGAGAAAGGGAAGGATGGGGCGGACAAAAGGTTTGATGGTGATTGGGTGAGGCACAATGAGGTGTTATTTGAGGAGGGGGAAGAGCGAGGCAGAAGGTTGGGGGAGATGGAGGTGAGAGTTGGAAGGGGGAAGAAGCGGGGAGGACGCTTTGAGGAGGGGGAGTGAGAAGGGGGAAATTGAAAACAAATGAGGGTGGTGAGATTTGAAGGGGAGGGGCGAGGGGGGAGTTTAGGAGGGAAGGGACAAGGGGAGGGATTTGAAAGGGATGGGATATGGGGGAGATTTGGAGGGGAGGGGTGAGGGTGGAGTCTTGGAGGGGAGGGGTGTGGGTGGAGTTTAGGAGGGAAGGGGCAAGGGGGGTGATTTGAAAGGGATGGGTGATGGGGAGGATTAGGAGGGGAGGGGAAAGGGTGAAGATTTGAAAGGGATGGGTGATGGGGAAGATTTGGAGGGGAGGGGTGATGGGGAAGATTTGGAGGGGAGGGGTTATGGGGAAGATTTGGAGGGGAGGGGTGAGATTGGATTTTAGAAAGTGTACGATTAATGGGAAATGAACATTTATTGCAAAATGAGTTTCTTGTGACCTTCGAGTCAAAAATACGTTTAAGGATGCTGGAGGGAGGATGGAGTGCAGGAGAGTTTAGGGAATGTAGAAAAGAGGCACTATAAGAGATGGATTTTTTTTTTGGGATGAATAGATTTGGTGAGCAAGTCGAAAGCGGCCTTTTAAAGAAGAAGAAGAAAAAGGTGCTTTAATATACGACGGAATAAAGAACTTGAGGGGAAAGTGTAAACATTTTAAGGTTAATAACAGTGAAAACTATCTGGGGAAATGGGGGAGAAACACGTGGTCGAAGAACGAACGAACGAATAAGAACGAATAAACGAATGAGAACAAAGAATAAGACCAGAGAAGGAAATGTTTTTTTTGTGTTTTTTTTTTAGTTGAGATTTTAAACAACGAAGTAGGCTATGGGGTGAAAAGACTGGGAAAAGCAGAGAACGAAAGATATTGGAGCACAAACTACTGACCGCTGAGAGAAAAACAAAGCCTCAAGGTTGGACACTGTACAAGGCCTCAAAAGACACGATACGAATTAACACGATTTTCTATACAGGTATGAAAGATTTGCACCGAAAATCTTTCTCGGGACACAATATACGTACACACACCATAAAATAAGTACAGTTATAACGAAAATACAAATGGGAACAATTACTTAACTTCGATTTCGATGGAGAGCGTGGAGAGCTGCGAATAAACGAAACCTCACCGGCAAGACCGGAAACCTCACAAGGTTCAGACATATATATGGTGGTGGCCATCATGGATTTTGACGTGGCGACTCAATTTTCAATAGGTTTCTTCCTTATGCCTAAATACACCCACACACCATGTTAGAAGTTGGTACTTCGCTTATTTTTCAAGATATTCCGCTCACAAAGTTCAGACATACATGGCGGCGGCCATCTTGGATTTTGACGTGGCGATCCAATTTTCAATAGGGTTCTTCCTTATGCATAGATACACCGACACACCAGATTAGAAGTTGGTACTTCGCTTATTTTTCAAGATATTCCACTCACAAGGTTCAGACATACATGGCATCAGACATACATGGCATCAGACATACATGGCAGTGGCCATCTTGGATTTTGACGTGGGTTGCACCCACATACCAAATTCGAATGCGGTCCTTTGCTTATGCACGCACGCACGTACGCACGTTCGCACGCACGCACGAACGGATGGACGGACACACGGACAGAGGGGAAAACCATAGTCCCCCTTTCGCTCCGCGGTGCGACGGGGGACAAAAACACCTCACAGCCATAAAACACGTAATAAAAACACCTCACCACCACGAAATTAAAAACACCTCACAGCCATAAAACACGTAATAAAAACACCTCACAGCTATAAAACAAGTAATAAAAACACCTCACAGCCATAAAACAAGTAATAAAAACGCCTCACAGCCATAAAACACATCATAAAAACACCTCACAGCCGTAAAACACGTAATAAAAACACCTCACAGCCATAAAACAAGTAATAAAAACACCTCACAGCCATAAAACAAGTAATAAAAACGCCTCACAGCCATAAAACGTCATAAAAACACCTCACCACCACGAAATTAAAAACACCTCACAGCCATAAAACACGTAATACAAACACCTCAAAGCCACGAAATTAAAAACACCTCACCACCACGTCATTTAAAAACACCTCATCACCAACTAATTCAAAACACCTCACCACCACAAAATTAAAAACACCTTACAGCCATAAAACACGTAATAAAAACACCTCACAGCCATAAAACAAGTAATAAAAAAACCTCACAGCCATAAAACAAGTAATAAAAACACCTCACAGCCATAAAACATGTAATAAAAACACCTCACAGCCATAAAACAAGTAATAAAAACACCTCACCACCACGAAATTAAAAACACCTCACAGCCATAAAACACGTAATAAAAACACCTCACAGCCATAAAACAAGTAATAAAAACACCTCACAGCCATAAAACATGTAATAAAAACACCTCACAGCCATAAAACACGTAATAAAAACACCTCACCACCACGAAATTAAAAACACCTCACAGCCATAAAACACGTAATAAAAACACCTCACAGCCACAAAATTCAAAACACCTCATCACCAACTAATTAAAACACCTCACCACCACAAAATTAAAAACACCTCAGAGCCATTAAACACATAATAAAAACACCTTAAAGCCACGAAATTAAAAACACCTCACCACCACGTCATTTAAAAACACCTCATCACCAACTAATTCAAAACACCTCACCACCACGTAATTCAAAACACCTCATCACCAACTAATTCAAAACACCTCACCACCACAAAATTCAAAACACCTCACAGCCATAAAACAAGTCATAAAAATACCTCACAGCCATAAAACACGTAATAAAAACACCTCACAACCACGAAATTAAAAACACCTCACAGCCATGAAACACGTAATAAAAACACCTCAAAGCCACATAATTAAAAACACCTCACCACCACGTAATTATAAATACCTCACCACCACGTAATTCAAAACACCTCACCACCATGTGATTTTAAAACACCTCACCACCACATCATTTAATAACACCTCACCACCACATCATTTAAAAACACCTCATCACCAACTAATTCAAAACAACTCACCACCACATAATTAAAAACACCTCACCACCACGTAATTATAAATAGCTCACCACCACGAAATCCAAAACACCTCACCACCACGTCATTTAAAAACACCTCACCACCACATCATTTAAAAACACCTCATCACCAACTAATTCAAAACAACTCACCACCACATAATTAAAAACACCTCACCACCACGTAATTATAAATACCTCACCACCACATCATTTAAAAACACCTCACCACCACGTCATTTAAAAACACCTCACCACCACGTCATTTAAAAACACCTCACCACCACATAATTCAAAATACCTCAACACCACGTGATTCAAAACCACCACAACGTTATTAAAAACACTTCACAACCACGGAAACAAAAGTTTGAGGGAGTCGTTAAGTGACAACACAGACACTGCCCAGATGTGTCGATATATAGATAAATGACTGTACCCGAGTTGCCGTTTTGTCATGGTTTAAAGCAATCATAATTCAAACAATTATTTTGCACAAATGTATTTGTAATATACGTGATATCACATTTCATAAACAATTGAATTTGAAAAAAAAAAATTCCCCAAAAAATTCCCAAAAAAAATGGAAAATTTTTCAAAAAACATACCCTTAGGGCATACCGACGGGAGAGATATGTGCATACCAGAAGTTTGGTACGATTTAACAAAAGTTTGAGAAAGTAGTTCAGTGACAACACAACACAGGACAGGACAGGACAGGACAACACAGACACTGCACAGATATATATATATACCAGCTTGGCTCGGCTCGCTGCGCTCGCCTCACCAAGCGTCGATACTGAGGAACAGGCTTATTTTAACTGAGGCTAATGACTGTACCTGAGTTGCTGTGTTGTCATGATTTTCACCACTCATAACTGAGGATAATCACCACCACTCACCACCACAATTATTACTTTGCACAAATGTATTTGCTGTGTTTGTGATATTACATTTTTATAGGCAATTTAGGATGAAGATTTAGGTTGAATGTTTTTTTTTTCAAGAATGAACCCCTCAGCACATACATAGGGGAGGGGTAGGTGCAGACTGGAAGTTTGGGACGATTACACCTCACCACCAAGTAATTCAAAACACCTCACCACCAAGTAATTCAAAACTCCTCACCACCACATAATTCAAAACACCTCACCACCAAGTAATTCAAAACTCCTCACCACCACGTAATTCAAAACACCTCACCACCAAGTAATTCAAAACACCTCACCACCAAGTAATTCAAATCGCCTCACCACCACGAAATTCAAAACACCTCACCACCACGTAATTCAAAATACCTCACCACCAATTAATTCAAAACTCCTCACCACCACGTAATTCAAAACTCCTCACCACCAAGTAATTCAAAACACCTCACCACCAAGTAATTCAAAACTCCTCACCACCACGTAATTCAAAACACCTCACCACCAAGTAATTTAAAACACCTCACAGCCATAAAACACATAATAAAAACACCTCACCACCACGAAATTAAAAACACCTCACACATAAAACACATAATAAAAACACCTCACAGCCATAAAACACGTAATAAAAACACCTCACAGCCATAAAACATGCAATAAAAACACCTCACAGCCATAAAACAAGTAATAAAAACACCTCACAGCCATAAAACAAGTAATAAAAACACCTCACAGCCATAAAACAAGTAATAAAAACACCTCACAGCCATAAAATAAGTAATAAAAACACCTCACAGCCATAAAACACGTAATAAAAACACCTCACAGCCATAAAATAAGTAATAAAAACACCTCACAGCCATAAAATAAGTAATAAAAACATCTCACAGCCATAAAACAAGTAATAAAAACACCTCACAGCCATAAAACAAGTAATAAAAACACCTCACAGCCATAAAACACGTAATAAAAACACCTCACAGCCATAAAACACGTAATAAAAACACCTCACAGCCACAAAATTGAAAACGCCTCACCACCACGTCATTTAAAAACACCTCATCACCAACTAATTCAAAACACCTCATCACCAACTAATTCAAAACACCTCACCACCACAAAATTAAAAACACCTCACAGCCACAAAATTGAAAACGCCTCACCACCACGTCATTTAAAAACACCTCATCACCAACTAATTCAAAACACCTTAGCATCACGTAATTCAAAACACCTCACCACCACGTAGTTATAAATACCTCACCACCATGTAATTCAAAACACCTCACCACCATGTGATTTTAAAACACCTCACCACCACATAATTAAAAACACCTCACCACCACATAATTATAAATACCTCACCACCACGTAATTCAAAACACCTCATCACCAACTAATTCAAAACACCTCACCACCACATAATTAACAACACCTCACCACCACGTAATTATAAATACCTCACCACCACGAAACCCAAAACACCTCACCACCATGTGATTTTAAAACACCTCACCACCACATAATTAAAAACACCTCACCACCACGTAATTATAAATACCTCACCACCACGTAATTCAAAACACCTCATCACCAACTAATTCAAAACACCTCACCACCACATAATTAACAACACCTCACCACCACGTAATTATAAATACCTCACCACCACGAAATCCAAAACACCTCACCACCGTGTGATTTTAAAACACCTCTCCACCACATCATTTAAAAACACCTCACCACCATGTAATTCAAACTACCTCAACACCTTGTGATTTTAAAACACCTCACCACCATGTGATTTAAAAACACGTCACCACCACGTTATTTAAAAACACCTCACCACCACATAATTCAAAATACCTCAACACCACGTGATTCAAAGCCACCACAACGTTATTAAAAACACATCACAACCACGGAAACAAAAGTTTGAGGGAGTCATTAAGTGACAACACAGACACTGCCCAGATGTGTAGATATATAGATAAATGACTGTACCCGAGTTGCCGTTTTGTCATGGTTTAAACCAATCATAATTCAAACAATTATTTTGCACAAATGTATTTGTAATATACGTGATATCACATTTTATAAACAATTGAAGATGAAAAAAAAAAATTCCCCAAAAAATTCCAAAAAAAAAATTGGAAATTTTTTCAAAAAACATACCCTTAGGACATACCGACGGGAGAGATATGTGCATACCAGAAGTTTGGTACGATTTCACAAAAGTTTGAGAAAGTAGTTCAGTGAAAACACAACACAGGACAGGACAGACGCTGCACAGATATATATATTGTTACAGACGCGGCTTTTAGATGTTATATTGACCGAGCGGTGGTGTATTTAACCGCGTCCGAACAGTTACTCCCCGATTAAAACCCGATTCCACCCGACGTTGACCAGATCGCCCCACAGATATTCAATCGGGAAATCTCTAAAGCGACCGAAAGAGAATGAAAAAGAAGAAGAAGAAGAATACGGAGGAAGAACAGGTTTTATTATACACACACAAGCAATGGATGGAAGAAACAGTAACACAGCGAATCCTTAACTTACACTATTCATTTTTACTTAGCCCCAAGACAAACGAGTAGGACAGGACGTTCACTCTTACACAGGGGATAATTGCAGGCAGGTAGGCTTGAGATGGAGGCAAGGTCGGCAGGCCGCAGTTCGCAATTCCTCGCGGTTTTGGCGGGAAAACCTCCGTCGTGTCTCCACTGGGGTAGACGTTACGCGCTGGTTCGGCACACCTGCTCCTCTCCTTGGGGTGGGGCCGTCTCCCTCCTTTCAGCGCGTCTCTCCAAAGCTGGTCTCCTTGCCGAGTACCTCTCCTCTTTGGCTTGGAGCGTTTCGCATCTCACAGCCTCTTTGCTCCTCTCCCAGGGTCATCTCGCAGCTCATCTCCTAAAGCAGTCCCCTGCAGTCGCTTTTATCACCTCGGGCGAAATCAAGCCGCCGGCTCCGAGGCCACGCCTACCGGGTCACTCACCGCGGTGTTGATTGGCTGTTAGGGCTGGTTCACTCCTTCCCTCTTATGACGAGGTGGAGACACGCCTTTCTTCCCCAACCTTACCTCGTGGCCAATGGTGGTTTGAAGAAAACCAGCCAAAATGCGGAAGGCAATTGGAAGGGAGGTTTTGGGGAAATTGGAAGGGCCTACGCTTATTTTGTTTGATACAATGCAAAGTCAATCTAGTGGGAAAACACATATTTAGCCTACATGGAATAAGGAAATACACTATTTAAAAGATATATCGTGACCTGCGTGTACTTTTCATGCAATTAACTAGGACGCTGACTGCGACCATTATTTACATTACAGGGTGGTACCGTACGTTTGTAACGTTCACATTGTAACGTTTTCACCATCGTTACACTTCCTCCAAAATTGTTACACTTCTCAAAAACCGTTACACTTCTCAAATTCGTTACACACTTGTCAAAATCGTTACACTGCACCCTCCTTTCTTCAGGCCTGTCCTCAGGCCTATTAGACTTTAACTTAGTGTGACACGTAGGTGTAATTCCCTCTACAATTAACCTGACCCTGAGTGTGACAATTTTAAAACACAAATAAGTATGTCCCCCTATTGCATTGCATCCTGTCTAACAGACTCAAGCCCACAGCTAACCGAATTACGGAATTATTCTCAAACTATACATTTACGGTGGGGAGCATTATTTACAATGACGTGTTTCTTATTTACAACGCAACCCAGGACCTGTGTTTTTTTTTCTTTTTAGGGAACAAGAGAAAGAAATTCCTGTTGGGAGGGAGGAGACAGCACGCATTGCATCGATGCACCAGTACCAATACCACCAAAGCACCCAAAAGCACCAAACACCACAAAGCACCCAAAAGCACCATCCGGTGCGGTCACCATGGTTCATAATAAACACAACAAAACAACTGGTGGTGGTCTTCTCTTTCTCTGCTGGGCCGATGTTCTTCCCGACATCTTCTGGCTTCATGCGGCCTATTTGGACATAATAAAAAGCACAACTTGTGTCCATTTTTATTTAGGGCCTCAGGGGCCAACTAAGGGTGGTCCACCTGTTTGGCATAGGTGCCACCTTACCGAGGTCCGCAAGCAAGATTCCCTGGCCACTATGGCCGGTCTCCAACAGAGGTGCCCTGCCCCAGAACCTGGGGTCCATCAAGTGGTACTTGGCCGCAGAACAGCGGTCCATACAGTGGTACATCAACGCAATGCATGCTGGTTCTGGGAATCTCGGGCGCACAATGGCCACCTCACGCACGCTCCCATCGGCACCCAATGGCGCACAGGTCATGTGGGAGACAAAAGAAAGACAATTGAGCGAGGGGTAAGGTCACAAGGGTACACGTCAATAAGGCAATGCAAGGTGAAATGCGTACGGAGGCCGAAGTGAGAAAGCTCGTCCCTACCGTACGTCACCCCCCTGTCACCTACCCTACCCTTGTTCTCACCCCATATGTACAAAAATCTACACATTTACAAATTCGTCACTACTGTCACGTCTTCCCCATATTTCCCCTATACCAAATTCGTCTCCACAATCCCTTTACTTCAAAATTTGCCATCACCAATTCATCATCAATCCTCATAAGGAGGGAGAGATGGAATTACGCACAATGTCACACCCACGTCATGATGCGTCTCACAATCCAAACATTTGCATCATAAAAAATAATCAAAACATGGCATGGTGTGGAGTACCTGTCACCTCAGGTGAGTGGATGCAGATGGTGCGAGGAGATCCTTCATCCTAACTATCCTCTAAATGACTTTAACACACTTTACACTACCCGGGGTCTTTCCCTGCCAATCCATTGGCTAACTTACACTATGGGTTCTAATAACCAATTCCCATTGACTAACTGTGGTGCTTCTCAATTTGGGGTCTCACTCCCCCGATTCATCTCCCGGTGCTCTAGCACAATTTCTGGGCTGCGACGTGTACCTCTCCCAACAGGTCTACCCACCTGCACACCTCCACCACTGTAGTTGCCACCCGAGCTTACCTAGCTCCTCACCCTAACCTAACTACCTGGGGACAGCCCCTCTCCTGGCTCTGTCACCCCATGGTGCCCTCTGGCACTGGGCTACCCGGGTCCGTCCTCCGGATCCTCGGGCCCCATCCACAACAACTACTACCGGCTCCCAGAGCCCACCTGCGGCCTCACCTGGCCGACATCCTTACAGTGGTGGAGTGCCCAAACCAACTACACACACTAACAGGCTACACGCCCAGCCATTTCCACAACACCAACGCACCCATCCACATACCATTCTGTCACCCGCACCACAGATGCCAATATCCAACCACAATTTACCTGTACCCTCTACCTAACACTTACACTACCCGCCCCGGGTATCCGTGATGGGGGTCCACTCTTCCCCCATTCACACCTTCGCACCATCCACTCCACTCCACAATTTCCACCATTCTCACTCCACGACCATCCATTCCAATACTCCAGATATTCCACACTACCATTTATTCCACACAGCCACATACACCTGTTCTTCATTCACCTGTCGTTGCACACCTGTGCAATCATACCTGGTGCCACCTGCACCCTCCTTTCTTCCTGGACCATTTGGTCAACACAACACGCAATCACCACTACTCCCTCATACACTGCTCCACACACCTGTTCAGTTGCACACCTGTGCAATCACACCTGTTCCATTCTCACCTGTTCAATCCTCACACACACGGCATCATCTCAGCTAACTACTCCCCTCTGAAACTTGCGCTTCCCAGTCGTCCCTTTAAACTATTGCGCTCCCACGTCATTATAATCCACACTAATCTACCTGCGTCCCCACTACAGGTATCAGTCACTAACTAAACTTAACGTTACCTAATGTCATCTTCGCTAGGGCCCTATCAATATAACCTAACCCACCCGGGCTAGTTTTCACTGCCATACACCCCATAAGCTATTGCGCATTTGCCCCACCTGTGAGGGATGGTGGATTTGCCATCCCACCACATCGGGGGTCTTTCACTATCAATTTTGTTCGTCCAGATTCCAACCAATTCAAAAATTTTCCATTTACTGCCAATTCTATTCACTTTTCTAAATTTCGTTTCAAATCACTACCATCATCATCCGTCTACTTATTACATCCTCTCGGTGCGCCAATTCACATCTACAGCCCGGCTTCGTACAGCCGAGCAATGAACGCGGATTCTTTTGTGCTGGCGGCTGGATGCGTCCCGCATTCGGGGCAGGGGCGGGTGCTTACCCGGGCCGAGATCCCACGCATCACCTCGGCGTGGAGCCATCCAATGTCCCGATCTCGACCTGCCGGCACGTCTCAACAAAACGTGGTCGCCATAACGACCCGTCCTATCCAGCTGCCCGCTCCGCCTAGTGGAGCCCGGACGCGTCCGTTCCACGCGAGGCCCAGCGTGGATCGCGCACGGCGGTCCTTTCGAATCCGCCGTGGCTCGGATCCCCGCTGGTCCTCGCGGCACGCGAAGCTGCCCGACGCGCACCGAGGGCCCGATTCGGCTATAAGTCGCCCTAACCGCTAAACCGGTTATCGTCGATGCTTCACCTGGACGCTTACACCCCGCAGCCCGTTCCTTGCTCACACATCCAGCCGTTTCCATGCTCCTTGTACCGTTCCTTACACACCCAGGTACACCCATTCCACTCACAGCCTTGGTCACACACCTGACCACCGAACACTTTGGCACACATTCGTTGGTCGCACACCTCACCAACACACCTCTTCGCGCCCCCTCCTCTGTCACCTCCTCTGTGACAATCACAGGTGTGCTCTCATTCGCACACCCAACCACGTGCCTCACCACCAACTCCAGCGTGCATTCCCACTCACGCTCTACCATTCCAGGTGTGCATCCTTCCATCCCAGGTGTACATCCTCGCTCACCTGTCACAACCAACTCACGCTCCGTTTCACCCTCACTACTCTCACCACTACTCTTGACAACGCACTCTTTCCTCATGCACCTGTCCGTTACACACCTTTCTCGCGCACACTCTCCCGTTACACCCTCTGTAACACTCACCACAGACGTACACTTCCTCGTTACATCCTCTGTAACACTCACCACAGGTGTACACTCTCTCGTTACTTCCTCTGTAACACTCACCACACCGCGCTTCCATGTACCCCCTCGCACACGCGCTTCGACCAACTCACTCTTGACAGCACACTCACTCCTCATGCACCCGTCCGTTACACACCTTTCTCGCGCATCCTCTCGCGCACACTTTTTCGTTACTTCCTCCGTAACACTCACCACACCGCGCTTCCCTGTGCTCCCTCGCACACGCGCTACGACCGGCTCACTCCTGACGGCACACTCACTCCTCGGTGTGCACTTTTTCCTCACACACCCCATGGTCGGACATTCTCGCACACCTCTTTCTTCGCACACCAGACCTGTCGCACACTTCACCAACGGCCTTTCACGAACACCCGGATCCAAACCAATCCCCAAGCCGACTGAAGCTTTCCTCACATCATATACATTGCCACTCACCTCCGTACTTCGTCTCCGCACCTCCTTTGCCACCTGCAAACTCTTTATTTGGTTAGTGAGCATCACTTCATGATTTGAACACAGACCTTGTACATATTCCATTACCTCCTCCTGGATTTCTCTCTTAGTTTCTGTCCGTCTCTTCTTAATTTCACTCACCTCTTCTTCCACTTCCTCTAGTTTTTGTTTAACCTCTTTTATTTCTCGGTGCGTCCCCTCAAGTTCGTCCTCTAGGGCTACCGTGACCGTCTCTATGTGCATCCTCACCTGCCGGTCCTTTGTCTCCATTATCTCTGTCACCTCGTCCACCCTCATTGGCAGTTCCTCCCGTACCATCTGACATTGCCTCTGTGTCGCTATCAAGTCATTTTTAATTTCTTTTTGTGTCGCCTTTAAACCCCCGATGATTGCAGTGTTCTTTTCCACTTGGTCCGCTAGTTCCCTTTGTCCGACTGTCAGCTGTTCTACTCCCTTCGTCAGATCTTCTATTCCCCCTTGTAACTTAGCCGTATTATTTCTCACCTCTTTCTCCATACGCCTCTCACCTCGCTTTACCTCCTCGCGCAGCCCCGAAACCTCCTCACTTACCCCTCGTCGTATTTCCTCCATCTCTTTTGTAGATGCCACCCTCATCTGTCCCAATTCATCCCTCTGAGCATCCAATTTGGTTTCTACCCCGATTTTCACCTCCTCTATCTGCTCTCCCATTTGTTTGATTTCCCTGGCAGATTGTTCCCCTATTTCCCGCAATTTGTCCTCCATCCTATTTTCTAACCCCATTAACCCATTTTTCACCCCCTCTAACTGATTCTCCTGGGCAGCCATTCTGTTTTCCACCCCCGTTAACCCATTCTTTACCTCTTTTATCCCGTTGTCTAACCCCTCAAAATTTTTGTCTACCTTCTCACCGGTACCCCTCGCTTCGTCCCTCATTATCCCCATTTGGCCCTCCAATCGCTCACCCTGAGCATCCATCCGGTTCCCCATTACCCCCATTTGGCCCTCCAATCGCTCACCCTGAGCATCCATCCGGTTCCCCATTACCCCCAATTGGTTTCTCTGAGCCCTCATTTCCTCCCTCATTTCCTCGCTATTCTGGGCCATAAGGGCCTTCATTTGTATGAAAAAAAGGTCCAAATCTACCAGCGGCGCTACTACGGTCGCGGCAAATTTTGGTGCCGCTTCACCCACGTGCGTGAGGACGCCACTTTGCGCGTCTGATACTTCCGCAACCACATTGCTATTTTTCTCCTCCTCCCTATCCTCCATATACATTTCCCCGAGGTCCTGGGTCGATTCCACCCTGTCTATTTCTCCCACCGACATCCGATCGCCTTGACTGTCCATGGCGCGATCTCAAAATTCGGGTTTTGCTTTATAAAACAAAATAAATTTCGGCAGCTTGTAATTTTGAGCGCGTTAAGCGTGCTTCGGGTCCGATTTCGGGTCCGATCTCCCTCCTCGACACCAAATGTTACTGCTATAACACAATTGGTGTCCAAAATTTGGGCTAAATAAATTTAGTCCCAGGTTCGAATCCGACACTCCTGACAACCAAATGTTACTGACTAACACAATTGGTGTCCACAATTTGGGCTAAATAAATTTAGTCCTAGGTTCGAATCCAACTCCTGACAACCAAATGTTACAGACGCGGCTTTTAGATGTTATATTGACCGAGCGGTGGTGTATTTAACCGCGTCCGAACAGTTACTCCCCGATTAAAACCCGATTCCACCCGACGTTGACCAGATCGCCCCACAGATATTCAATCGGGAAATCTCTAAAGCGACCGAAAGAGAATGAAAAAGAAGAAGAAGAAGAATACGGAGGAAGAACAGGTTTTATTATACACACACAAGCAATGGATGGAAGAAACAGTAACACAGCGAATCCTTAACTTACACTATTCATTTTTACTTAGCCCCAAGACAAACGAGTAGGACAGGACGTTCACACTTACACAGGGGATAATTGCAGGCAGGTAGGCTTGAGATGGAGGCAAGGTCGGCAGGCCGCAGTTCGCAATTCCTCGCGGTTTTGGCGGGAAAACCTACGTCGTGTCTCCACTGGGGTAGACGTTACGCGCTGGTTCGGCACACCTGCTCCTCTCCTTGGGGTGGGGCCGTCTCCCTCCTTTCAGCGCGTCTCTCCAAAGCTGGTCTCCTTGCCGAGTACCTCTCCTCTTTGGCTTGGAGCGTTTCGCATCTCACAGCTTCTTTGCTCCTCTCCCAGGGTCATCTCGCAGCTCATCTCCTAAAGCAGTCCCCTGCAGTCGCTTTTATCACCTCGGGCGAAATCAAGCCGCCGGCTCCGAGGCCACGCCTACCGGGTCACTCACCGCGGTGTTGATTGGCTGTTAGGGCTGGTTCACTCCTTCCCTCTTATGACGAGGTGGAGACACGCCTTTCTTCCCCAACCTTACCTCGTG
This sequence comes from Myxine glutinosa, assembly GCF_964187855.1. Lineage (NCBI taxonomy): Eukaryota > Metazoa > Chordata > Myxini > Myxiniformes > Myxinidae > Myxine > Myxine glutinosa. Next base: position 75,255,798 of record NC_136266.1, on the reverse strand, counting down.
GCCAATGGTGGTTTGAAGAAAACCAGCCAAAATGCGGAAGGCAATTGGAAGGGAGGTTTTGGGGAAATTGGAAGGGCCTACGCTTATTTTGTTTGATACAATGCAAAGTCAATCTAGTGGGAAAACACATATTTAGCCTACATGGAATAAGGAAATACACTATTTAAAAGATATATCGTGACCTGCGTGTACTTTTCATGCAATTAACTAGGACGCTGACTGCGACCATTATTTACATTACAGGGTGGTACCGTACGTTTGTAACGTTCACATTGTAACGTTTTCACATTCGTTACACTTCCTCCAAAATTGTTACACTTCTCAAAAACCGTTACACTTCTCAAATTCGTTACACACTTCTCAAAATCGTTACAATATATATATATATATATATATATATATATATATATATATATATATATATATATATATATATATATATATATACACACTGCCGTGAGTTTGTAATGTATAAATGGACGTTTATTGCTCGTTTATGATACGTTGTCACTTTTAGGCAAAAATGTATATTCTGGAAACCTCTACGACGTGCGCTCAAGGACTGTTCACCTTTTCCTCATCCATCTGAAATCCTTTACCATATTGTCGTATATAACACCGCTGTTTATTATTGTTCGTGTACTTGGAGGCCGGAGCTTTCATTCCACGTTGATTCATGACAACCTTTTGGTCCAGGATATGCTTGCGGAACGTTTTATTAAGGAAAGCTTGAGGGCGAGGTTTGTGGAATGGACAGAACGTTGACTTTTCCAGGACGGCTTGTTGAGAAAAGCTTGGGTTCTGTTTTAGATTTCAAAACATTCAACAAAATGTTACACGTTTATACTGCGATGTTTCGAATGATTCAAACTGCTTGAAAAGAATCTGCATTTTCAAGCTCATTGCTTTTCTCTAACTGTGCACGACGTCGTGAACGATCTGCAGATTCCTGAAGGTGCATTTGTGGAGTTTGGAAAAATGTCCTTAAAAAGGGCCATGTTGTGTCTGAGTTCGTTACTAATCCAGACAAACAGTGCACGTGGTAATTTGACTTCAACACCTGCTGATTAAGTGAAAATTATTTCAATTAACATGGAAATTAAACGAAATGTATCAAAGAAAAAGGTCAGAATGAGGCTATTTGGCACATCATGTTTGTGCCGCGTCACACACTCACCATGGTAACCCACAAAAGGGATTGTCATTCTGGGAACCAATCATGGTCTTCTCTTAACTAGATCGTTAATCGAAATGCAGATGCGATGGCAGGGTACCATACCCCTGAGGTACTGACACTCCCGCTGAGTCTGAGTAGACCTGGTTCGATTCTCGACCCACTGTAAACTGTCGTCCTGGCGTTTCACTTACAGGGTGAGACACCAATGTATGCGCCCTCCCTCAGATTGACGTTAATCTGGTTAAGCCCTTCTGCAAGCACTGGCTATCATTGAAGACCCCATGGTTTCTCCCGAAAGCAGTAGAGGAGTATTCGCCAGTAAAATTAATACATTGCAAACTCCTGCCCAAACTTTATCACCAAGTATGGCGACGTTGCTAATACCCCTAACATGATTTCGTGGAGGCCTTCTTCCAGTAGTGGAGTGAAAACAGGTTAATTATGATGGTGACAAAATGCAGACAGTTTACTTTACATGGGCGTACAACTTTACATAACCTTCAGGACTATATCAGTATTCAATCCAACATTGTAGATGTAAATCCAACATTGTAGATAGTTAAACCTAAATCAACCCCACGCAGAGAATCGAATACGTGTGAGAAACCGAAGAGTTCATACTTCATAACTGTACTCCGTACAGTCTTGAGAAACAAGAACATGGGTGGGGTCTCTGAGCGGAAATTTGATTGGCCGTGATGACGTAAAATGCCGTACGATTTTGTCTAAAGTATTGCTAAATGGAAGGGGTTTAAAGGAGGTGCCAATAAGGTAATTGTGTTCCACAGTGTTCAAGTATATAATTCAATTTGACTTAAATAAAGATTTTAAAGATTGCAAAAAAAAACATTTTTTTGGAAGTTTACTGCCATTGCTGCGACGTCTTTTACACCAACTTATTTAACACATTACATTAGTTTTTTCGTGCCTGCTGTTTGTGTCCTTTATGACCTCCTTAAAAACAGTAAGTTTCCTGTTTGGAATAATTTTCTTTGACTGCCAAACAGGCGGACAAACAGAAAAATTGTCTCACTCCTCTCTCTCTGCATGTGCGATTGGGTCAAATTCAGTCAAATAACTATTAAACTTCAGGTTTGTTTCTGATTCATCATACTAAAATACAGCACATAATTTGATGTTTGTCTGTCTGACGAATGTTGACCACGATACATTCAGTGGTTACCTATCCAATTGCAACCAAACGTGCAGGGAGACTAAGGGTCACACGACAGAGGTTGGAGTGATTTCATTTCCTCCGCCTTCCCTCCACCACAAGGGGGTTGCGTGTTGAAGTGTATATCTTTGTTAAATTAGCTTTATCATGGCGTTTTTCAAAAGCTGCTTCTAAAAGCAAAACTAAGAACAACACTATTTATAATAGCATAATATTGTTATGAATTTTGGGGTAGAGTGATATATAGATCAGGTAGATCTGTGTAGGTATCATGCTCCGTTTGTCGTGAAGAAGAAGAACCATCTCGATGGACATAAGTAGGGACCTGTTTAGCCCGAATGTCGGATTAAGGTGTATCTTCGTCCCCATTACGAGGAATGGGGCATGTTAACTAGTTATAGGGATTATGTTAACTACTACCTTGTTAGTCAAACCTCTATTAACTATCCTTTGTCCCGTATGGCACCACACCAATATACACTATTTGATGGGGAGATCACACCAATGAAAGGCCAGAGTAAGGAAGGACTTGTGATTGGCCAGGGGCAGAGCAAGGAGTGACCCGCTGATTGGTAGAAGGAAGCGGCATAGGGATTATGTTAACTATGTTACATAGGGATTATGTTAACCTTGTTACATAGGGATTATGTTAACCTTGTTAGCTGATTGGTAGAAGGAAGCGACATAGGGATTATGTTAACTACAACCTTGTTAGTCAAACCTCTATTAACTATCCTTTGTCCCGTATGGCACCACACCAATATACACTAGACAGGCCCATTAGCACACACATACTAATTAAATTCGCCCCCACAATGAAACTCACCAAAGTGCAGGCAAGAAGTGCCCACGCATTGCGCCAACATGGCGATAAAACATTGCTCAGGCAGGCTGAGGCCATGCCCACCTCGCAACGGATTGGTCGAGGGGCTTTGATGGGGAGATCACACCAATGAAAGGCCAGAGTAAGGAAGGACTTGTGATTGGCCAGGGGCAGAGCAAGGAGCGACCCGCTGATTGGTAGAAGGAAGCGACATAGGGATTGGCCACCGACCGATGGCATGAGAGAGAAGTGACATGGCCATTGGTGGAGAATTGAGCCTGTGATGTTGGCCAGCAGGGATTGGCAGAGAGAGAGAGAGAGATGACGTAACGAGGGGTTGATAAAAACTGGAGAGAGACCAACATTTTCCCTCTTGCGCTGGACCCTCCCTTGTTCTGGACCTTCTCCCTATGATTGACGTTGCCCCTCACGTTATTGGCCCTTATTGATTGACCCTGGACTCTTGCTCATTGGACGATGATGGACGTTGGAGAGACGGTGGAGCGCTGACGATTCTCCTCCCCTGTGTTCACGTGTGGGACCTCGCGAGCGATCACGCGGGGACGCGAGGCTTGCCACTGCAGTGTGCGCTGCCCTGGCAGCGCAGAGCGAGAGGTTCGCGCCAACGACCGAGCAGTTCCCGCCAACACCATAGCCGCGTCCGGACTGTGTGCTCGAGCCTGACGATCCCTGACACACCAGCCAGTTGAGCTAAGTACAATAAATCAAACACCCATTCCTTTCCATTTATTTTCCCTTCGTCTGTGTGGTATGTCTGGTGTGGGAGCGCTCCATTTTAGGACATTTATTTAACCGGCACGTTTCATTGTTCTCAGGTTCCGTTTAATAAACCTGTTATTTTTGTACATTTTAATTCCATTCCCGCTTGAGTTAATTTCCCCAGGATTGAAGGCTGCCGTCGGGATCCGTGAGGTAAATGAGTTTCAGCATCCTCACCCTCCTCCTCCTTACCCCCGTCCCTCCCCGCATGCATGAACTCTGCCATATATGAACTGAACGCCTTCAGAGTTAAAGCTTGCTCGGCTAATCTGTTTCCTGGTAAAGATTTTAATCTCCAGGAACACGACAATATTAATGTTATTACAAAAAATATTAACACTAATAATATCCTGTATCCCCAAGGGGGTTTTCCTCCTTGAAATAAAACGCCGTGCTATCGTGTATAAACATCTTATCATGTCGTTTTCATGGGAGCACCCCCTACCAGAAGTAAAAATATTATGAACCACAAACACGTTTGATTACATTTGAGACAGTCGCAAATGTTGTTTAACACGAAACTGAAAGGGAGGAAACTCAGGGGTGTATTCAGTTACCAAGCAGCCAGCTGGCGCTTGTGCACATGATAACACTCGGGACATTCCTTTTTAACGGTTTTCAATGGAGTGCTTGCTCAAATGCTTAAACCACTTGGCGAGCTCTCCACAAGAAAATTGGTAACTGAACACACCCTGATGTTTTTGAGGCCCAACCCAAGATCTACTGACATCTACATACCCCAGAGAGAAATTACCTTTCCTGCTACTCCCGTAGGGAACGGGTGTACGAGAGTTCAAAATATCAAATTCAATTGAAATCAAGTTGCTTCTCGATCATAAACTGCCGTTTGTAGGCAGGACAGACAGAGTGACCCAACTGCTTAACCGCACTTTTCGCTTCACTTCACGTACACAGGATAATTAGCTCATCAGTGATCACGTGACCACAACTTATTGTTATGTGATGCTGGAAAATACAACACTACTGAAAAGTGAATTATAAAACATTGTTTTGTATTCATTAGGAAATGCGACGTGCAGGAAATTTGCAGCAACATTTCCATTCGGCCGTTCGGTCCCTCAACTCAACATCGTCGTCCACTCTGCCACTCACCTCCTTACCATTGGCTCGGCAGTTTACCAAAGTGAATTTACCATCCTATGAGCTTTTCCATTCTCGTATAACTTTCTATCTGACTACATGCACAGTTATATAAATCAATGTTGATGTTTGTCTACATGCTTGTCCTCTTGGTCCATTCAACCCAGTTATCAGTTTGCGGAAATTCCACCATCCGTCGTCGAGCTCTATGAGCCTTGTTCTATGTGTATGAACACCTTGTTTCAATTTAACCTTAATATGTCAAGAATAACCTTTTGGGATCATGCCTTTTCACGTTTTTTATTGTTTATTCTTTTCAAGTTTGGCTCAAATTCGCTTCCTTACAGTAGTTTTGCTCCAAGACAAAAAAAAAACTCACTAGAAGTGCATTTGTTTCAACATTTCCTGGTCTCCGTCCCAACCTGTCTCGACGTCTTTAATCGACCTTGTCATAACAATGATGTATTGGCCTAAGTAACAAACCTGGAGGTAATTTCATCACCTCTACTTAGGGACGTCCGTCATCTTACAAATAGTTAGGAGAAATGAGGAAACAACTACTGGTTGTAGAGTTCTAGGCACTGGTTTGGCCTCAATCAATACCATTTTCATCATGGGAATGTCTTTGGCAGTGTAGTTTCCCATTATTGTCATTATGTGCCATGCTATGCTGGTCAAGCCAGGGTTCAATCCCGACCCAGCTATTTGTAATCCTGGTGTTTCACAGGCAGGGTGAGGCATCGGTGTGTACCTGGCCATCAGATGGACGTTGAGCCGGAGGATATATCTGTCAGGTGGATCATAAAGAGATCACACGGTCTCTCATGAAGTATCATGAAATCATCAAGCCTGGTGTTGGCCGAACAGTTAAGGTGGCTGCCATAATATCCCAGGGTGTTGGGTTTAAGCCCAGGACATGCCGCTAAATAACATTAGGTGGGTTGTTGTTGTATAGCCCCGGACAGTTCTCTGGAGCAAGCCCGCTGCAAGGAAACAGCTGATCGATCTCGCAGGAGCGACCCACAGATCCCCCACATCCAGAATGTTGTACGCCGCCTTCACGAAGTCAGGACCACTACAGAGTTAGACAGAAGGAGAGAGAGAGAGAGAGAGAGAGAGAGAGAGAGAGAGAGAGAGAGAGGGAGAGGAGAGAGAGAGAGAGAGACAAGAGGGAAATGGCCGGTCCATGGTGACCGATTGGCACTCTGACCATGACCGCGCTGCCCTGACGAATCCGGGCAGCAGGGAAGAATGGGGAAGATTTGTCCCCCAACTTGCATTGGGAGGTACAACCACCACGAAGAGTCGTCCCCGATAGTTGTACACTAGGTGGGTTGACTCAGCCTGTCATCCTTCTGAGATACACAAAATGAGTACCAGCTTACTGGAAACAGGGGGAACTGCATCAGTGGCACAGTCACACTCCCAGCAATAATGAAACCAGCAGCCACATTCTGCATACAAAATAATAATAATAATAGTAAGGATATCACCGTCATCCTGACCAAGTTCGTAATTCCTGTCCTATGCAAATCAGCTCCAGTGGAAGACTTGGGCTAAGAGTGTTTACTAGCTAACCTGACAACATGGTGGGAATAAGTTGCGCCATTAAGGTCATGTCGGTGGGTAGTAGTACTACTAGTAGTAGTAGTAGTAGTAGTCGTCGTAGTAGTAGTAGACCACGCAGTTACACCAGCCCTCAGTCATGCCGAAAGTGCAAATCGAGTTGGTTTGCACCAAACCCGTGACTGACGTTCCTCGAGCACTTGCTAAGAATGTCAGGCCAGGGGAAAAACGCGCAGACTTTGTGTAACTTGGCGCCTCTATTTCCCGGGACATACAGGGATGTTAAAGTTTATTATTCACTATTTGACGAGACTTCGTTAGTTGTAAAACCAAATGTCTGTCCATCATTGTATTTCCAATAAAAAGTGAGGATATGAATTCCGAAAAAAAGAAAACGTCGTTGCAAAATTGCGCAATTCTTATTTCCAGCTTAAACTTGCTATATGAAAACTAAACAGGTGGCTAGAAAGCTTCGGATTTGTGAATTTATAATTTGCTGTCATGATGGTGAAGAAGTGATCTACTGTGTAAAGCCAAAAAAAACAAACAGATTTTAGAAAATATTTAAGATTCGATCTTGCGCAATGGCGTCAAATGTGGTGAATAGTTTGGGGCCTCAACCACATGCCATGGATACAAGTGAGTTAAAAAAAAGTGCACAATTTGCCAACTTGTCAAACTTTCATCCTAAATGTATTCTATATGTATTAAAGGATTATGAACAGTTTTGGGATGTATGCTGGAAAGTGTAGGATATAGGGTTTATCATATGCCATCGCTAAACAGTTTTCAAAACGCACCTCAGAGGTTCGATGAGTATGGAAGAACGATATATTCTCAGCTATTGTTTAATGTTGCATATTCTTCAGAAGAATAGATGAGTTAGGTCAGAGAATTCAATTTAGAGAAATTAATTTAAGTTTTATTAAATTTTTTTATTTAATTTTAATTTTAAAATTAGAGAATTTAATTAAAAATTTAGAAATAATAAATTAGATTAAATTAAATTAAATTAGAAATTTAAATTTAATTTTAGAGAAATTAATTTGGAGAATGTAATTTAAATTTAATGAAATTTAAAATTTAATTTTAATTTTAAAATTAGAGAATTTAATTTTAATTTTAGAAATTATAAATTAGATTAAATTAAATTAAATTAGAAATTTTAATTACATTTTAGATAATATAATTTAGAGAATTAAATTTGAATTTAAATTAATTTAAATTTAATTTTAAAATTAGATCATTTAATTTAAATTTTAGAAATTATGAATTAGATTAAATTAAATTAAATTAGAAATTTAAATTTAATTTCAGAGAATTTAATTTAAATCAGAGAATTTCAAGCAAGTTATTTGCACCTCTGCCAGCAAAGGTGGGTGGAGGTTATGTTTTTACCCCTGTCTGTTTGTTTGTCTGTCTGTCCATTTGTTTGTCTGTCCATTTGTCTGTCCGTTTGTTTGTGAACAAAATATCTCAAAAAGGTTGTGGACGGATTCGGAAGAAATTTGGCAGAGATGTAGCGTATGTGACATGGACGAAATGATTAGATTTTGGTGAAGATCTGGATTCGGATCCGGCTACTAGAATTTTTTTATGTGATTCTTCACCATTTGGAGATAGGGTCAGATACGATAGATAGCAGGATATCTCAAAAAGTTGTGGACGGATTTGGACGGAACTTGGTGGACCGGTTGGGTGTCTGACAAGGACAAATATCCGATTTTGGTGAAGATTTGAATATGGATTCGGATATGAGAATTTTTTTTTTTTTTAAGTGATTCTTCACCATTGGGGGTTCGGTCCAAAAAAGATACATAGCAGGATATCTCAAAACGTTATGGATGGATTTGGACGAAACAAGTTGGACAGGTTGTGTGTGTGACCAGGAAGAATCGATTCAATTTTGGTGAAGATCCGGATCCGGATCCAGCTAGTAGAATTTTTAAATGATTCTTCACCATTGAGTGATATGGCCAACAATGCTCTCTACTGAGTACCGTTCTAGTATTAATAAGCAATTTAATTATTTTTTATGTTGGTGTGGACGAGGTGTGCTGAAGTTATATGTCGGAAAATTTATTGGCAGAATAGTTGTTTGTTGACCTAATAGGTGTAAAAACAATGGAACTGGTAGTGGGAGAGAAGCGAGATTCAGGGTCAAACGATATGTGGTGATGTGGGGTTTCAGGGATTTGCTTGTTTCACTTCCCAAAGGATCTTGCAATTAGAAAGTCATGGATACATGATATTAAACAGGAGACTTTCACTCAATCGAAGCACAGTATCGTGTGCTCCCCCACAATCTGAACATAATTACTCGGAGATGTTGAGGATCTGGCAGGAATCGGCTTCCATGGAGGAATAAATCGAGTGAAACCAGATGCCATCCCAAACAATATTCAACACGAGTGCTAAATCAAACCCCCAAGCATCAGGAGTTAAATGATCTGGAACTCAGAATCGCTGATGAGGTCCGCCATGACAGGTCCGCACCAAAAGACCACCGTGCCTTTATGCACGTGCCAATAATAATAATGACAAAGTGGTGAGAACATCTTTCCTTTTAATGGCGCAGCCCATTCATATGTATGTATGTATGTATGTATGTATGTATGTATGTATGTATGTATGTATGTATGTATGTATGTATGTATGTATGTACTGTATGTATGTTTGTCCATTCCACCGGCATTTTGCGGGCTTGTTCCCTTTAAAATTCGTTTTCACTGTAACCGTTGATCCGATTGACAATAAATTTTCACCATAGGAGCAACTGCTCCTATAGATTTTTTTTGATGATAAGTCTGACGTGATAGGGCGCCATCTTGAAAAACCGAAAAACATTGCACCTTTATATCTCCAAAAATGCTCCATGGAAAAAATTGAAAAGTGGCTCATTGTAATGTTCTCCCCATGGGGAATAAGTTATGTTTATGATGATATCAGAGGTGCCTTCATTATGACATCATAAATCGACAAGTAGAATGTTTTATCTGATCAGTATGAAATTTCTTGAGAGTGACCTCGGGATAAATTGGTAGAGAAAAAACAATTGATGACGTTATTCGTCAAGTGGTTCGGCAGGCATTTTTTGCGGGGTAGCTCGTACGGCAATGCCGTATGGAACAGCATTTGTCTGTCCGTCCGGTGAATGTATGTATGTCCGTCACAAACGTCCACCAATCAGAGCTGAGGATCTGGTCACATGACAGGGGAGCAGCAGATCCTCCACTCAGCAGATCCAAGCCCGGCTACACCGTTGTTAGACTATCTGTCTTATTTAATAACAGCATAGGTAGAGTGTTTGGCCCTGTTTGATGAAATGCACAAGTCCAGTTGGTTTGAACCAATTTGTCGCAAAGGCCAATACAAATGTAACATTACATATAAATGTTCAAGTGTTAGATCAAACTATGAGCAAAATAATTGTAATTCTGGTGTTTCACAGGCAGGGTGAAGCATTAGTATGTGTACCCGCCATCAATCAGATGGATGTTGAGCCGGAGGATATATCTGCCAAGTGGACCAGAAGGAGATCACACGGTGTTTCATTAAATAATATGATATTAAAGCGCGGCGTTACGCGCGCTGCTTGCGAGCAAGGAGGAAGCGGACAAGCGGTAACTTATAAGCGTCTTTATTTCAGGAGCTCACTGTAACACTGGCGCACTCCGGGCTGCGCGCCCGGTGTATATCATGAGGCCACGCCTACCCCTCGGGCGTGGCCACCAACCACTTGGTGCGCGGAATGATGTCACCACGCCAGTGGGCTTTTGTGTCCGCCACACGCGCCCCCACAGAATTCCCACGCACCTGGAGGGCCAGTTTGCGGGGCAGACGAATGACCCGGCCGAAGCGCCCCCTGGCGATCGGCGGCGTCCGGGGTGCAGGGATGCCAGGTGGGATGCCCCTGGCTGCCCCTGGGATGGGTGCAGGACCGGGAGGCGGCGTGGCGGCGGGGCTGGGCGGCGTGGCGGCGGGGCTGGGCGGTGCCGGGGGTCCACCCGCAGGGGGGCGGCCCCGACGTGGGGGTCGGGCCACTGGCGGTGGATGGTCCACGTCGAGGTGGGCCGGCTTGAGGCGGTCTACCGAAACATGGTCAGGAGTACCGCCGATGTCCAGGGTGAAGTGCTTCGCCCCGGTCTCCAGCACGCGGAAAGGCCCGTCGTACGGGGGCCGCAGTGGTGTCCGGTGGGCATCGTGGCGGACGAAGACGTACTCCGCCATGCGAAGCTCCGGGGCGACGTGCGTCGGTGGGTGCCCGTGGCATGCCGTTAGCACCGGGGCGAACCTCTGGGCGGTCTCTTGCAGAGCGGAGCGCTGCTGTGCCGCGGACCATGGTGCCGTGGAGTCGGGGAGGAACTCGCCCGGCACCCGCAGCGGTTGCCCGAAGACCAACTCTGCCGCGGATGCGCGCAGGTCCTCCTTGGGCGCCGTCCAGAGGCCCAGCAGGACCCAGGGGAGCCTGTCGACCCAGCCGCCGTCGCGGAGGGTGGCCCGGAGCGCGGCCTTCAATGAGCGGTGAAATCGCTCACACAGGCCGTTAGCCTGGGGGTGGTAGGCCGTGGTTCGGTGCAGCCGGACCCCGAGCCCCTGCGCGACCGCCCCCCAGAGCTCCGAGGTGAACTGGGGGCCGTGGTCGGACGAGATGTCTGAGGGGGCGCCGAACCGGGCGACCCAGGTGGCGATGAAAGCCTGCGCGACATCGGCCGCCGTTTTCGACGCCAAGGGCACGGCCTCCGGCCACCGGGTGGTGCGGTCCACCATGGTGAGGACGTAGGTGAAACCCCGCGACGGGGGCAGAGGTCCCACCAGGTCCACGTGGACGTGGTCAAACCGGCGTTCCGGCACCGTGAACAGGGCCAACGGGGCCTGGGTGTGCCGGTGCACCTTGGCGCGCTGGCACGCGAGGCACGTCCTGGCCCAGCCGCGGACGGCCTTCCGGAGGCCATGCCAGACGAACTTGTCGGCGATCAGCCTTTGGGAGGCCCTCGCACCCGGGTGGGACAGGCCGTGGATGGCGTCAAACACCTGGCGCTGCCAGCCCGCGGGCACGATGGGGCGAGGACGCCTGAGGGAGACGTCGCACAAGAGGGCCGCGCCCGTGCCGTCGATCGCCACCTCGGTGACGCGGAGGCCCGTGACGGCGGTCCGCAAGGCCTGGACGTCGGGGTCAGTGGCCTGGTCCGCTGCCATCCGGGCATAGTTGATGCCGAGGTGGACTGCATGGGCGACGGCCCGGGAAAGGCAATCCGCCACCGGGTTGTCCTTCCCCGCTATGTGCTGGATGTCCGTCGTGTACTCGGACACGGCCGAGAGGTGACGCTGCTGCCGGGCCGACCACGGCTCGGTGACCTTGCCCATCGCAAAGATCAGCGACTTGTGGTCGACGAAGGCAGTGAATGCACGGCCCTCGAGCAGATGGCGGAAGTGCCTGACCGCCAAGTGAAGCCCGAGCAACTCGCGGTCGAAGGTACTGTAACGGCGTTCGGGCGGGCGAAGCTGCCGGCTAAAGAACGCCAGCGGTTGCCAAGCTCCACGCACCCATTGCTCATGCACCACGCCCCCCGCGTAGTCCGAGGCATCGGTGGTGAGGGCGATCGGTGCATCAGGCGCCGGGTGCGCGAGCATGGTGGCGTTAGCCAAGGCGAGCTTCGCGCCCGTGAACGCCGTGTCCATCTGCTCGGTCCAAGTAACGTCGCCTTTGCCCGGCTTACCTCGGAGAGCTTCGTGCAGGGGGCGCAGGAGCTGGGCGATACGGGGCAGGAACCGATGGTAAAAGTTCACCATGCCCAGGAACTCCTGCAGCCCTCTGATCGTGCGGGGGCGCGGAAACCCCTTCACCGCCTCCACCTTGGCCGGCAGGGGGACGGCTCCGTGCCTGGTGACACGGTGCCCCAGAAAATCGATTATGGTGGCGCCGAACCGGCACTTTGCGGGGTTCACAATCAGGCCATGCTGGCCCAGGCATTCGAAGAGCGTGCGGAGGTGGTGTAGGTGCTCTTCGCGGCACGCGCTGGCGACGAGGATATCGTCCAGGTAGACGTAGACAAAATCCAAGTCACGCAGGACGCTGTCCATCAGTCGCTGGAACGCCTGAGCCGCATTCTTCAGACCGAAGGGCATGCGCAGGAACTCGAAGAGTCCGAATGGCATGATGACCACCGTCTTCGGGACGTCCTCCGGCCTGACGGGGACCTGATGATAGTCGCATATGAGGTCCACCTTCGAGAAGAAGGACATGCCCGCCAAACTGGCGGAAAAGTCCTGAATGTGGGGGACGGGGTAGCGGTCGGGAGTCGTGGCGTCATTGAGATGGTGATAGTCCCCGCACGGTCGCCATCCCCCGCCGGGCTTCGGCACGATGTGCAGCGGCGACGCCCAAGCGCTCTCTGAGCGCCGAATGATGCCGAGTCGCTCCAGGGTAGCGAACCCCGCTTTTGCCACCGCCAGCTTCGTCGGCTCGAGGCGGCGTGCCCGGGCGTAGACCGGTGGCCCGACGGTGGGGATGTGATGGGCCACCCCGTGCTTGACGGCCCCCGCCGAGAAGGTGGGCCGCGTGAAGGCCGGGAAGCCGGCGAGGAGGCGGGTGAATGCGTCCGCTGCCGGAAGCGTACAGACCAACGTGGCCGGAACCGAACCGTTCGGCAAGCCGCTTGGCAAGCCGCTCGTTGAGCTGGGCAACGCACAAGCGAGCGAGCTGAACGTCTCGGCCTGGACAAGACGTCTGCACTTGACGTCGACCAGGGGCCCATTAGCGCACAGGAAGTCCGCACCAAGCAGTGCCATGGGCACGTCGGCGGTGACGAACGTCCATCGGAAAACCTGCCCTCCGAACTGCAGAGAGAGGCAGCGTTTTCCGTACGTACGGATGGGCGTCCCGTTCGCGGCAAGCAGCGCGGGGCCCCCACCCGCGGCGTGCTTGTCTGACGTGCCGGCGGGAACGACACTCACCTGCGCTCCCGTGTCGCACAGGTAACGGCGCCCGGAGAAGGTGTCCGTTATGAACAGCAGGCTGCTCGAACGGCCAGCGCTCATCGCCACTATTGAGCGCCGGCCCAGGCGTTTCCCGACCTGTTGAAGGAGCATGGCGGATGACACTGCCGAGCTTCGTGGCCGAACTTGGCGTGGAACCAGCACCAGGTGGTGGAGCTGGAGGAGCGCGGCCGGCTCCGCCAGGCCGGTGGAGTTGGCGGGTTTCCCCGCGGTGGCGGTTTTCGCCGCGGCGGTGGGCGGGGCGTGGCGGCGGTCACGAGGTGCGTATCAGCATGCTGCGTATGCTGTATAAGCTGATGCTGTGGATCAGCAGCATCAGCAGCAGCATCAGCAGCATCAGCCACGAGGGCCGTGACGGCCACGCCGACTCTCGCCCGCGTGTCCGAAGCGGCGAAGTACTTGTCCGCCTCGGCTGCCAATGCTCGGGGTTCCGTTAGCCCGGTCCCGGCCAACGCGAGGCGAACCTGTGCTGGAAGTTGGCGACGGAAAAGCGCCCGGAATAGAGAACCGGGGGCTTCGTCGCCCAACAGTGACAGCATATGGTCCATTCGGACCGACGGGCGCGTGTCACCGAGCTCGGGGAGATCCAGGAGGCGGTCGGCCCGTGCGTCGTCCATGAGGCCGAACGTGGCTAGGAGTAGCCGCTTGAGTGCCTCGTACTTGTGGCCATCCGGTGGGTGGCAAAGGACGGACACAACTCGAGCGGCCGTGCCGGGCCCGAGGGAGGCGACGACGTGGCAATAGCGCGTGTCATCGCCAGTGAGGCGCCGAAGCTGAAATTGGGCTTCGGCCTGGACGAACCAGACTTTGGCCTGAGCCTCCCAAAATTCGGGAAGTTTGATGAAGTTGGCCATGGCAATGGCGTCGCGTGTGGAAGGATCGCTCCGGCAGATCCAACGTCAAGGGGGTCACCAGTAAAGCGCGGCGTTACGCGCGCTGCTTGCGAGCAAGGAGGAAGCGGACAAGCGGTAACTTATAAGCGTCTTTATTTCAGGAGCTCACTGTAACACTGGCGCGCTCCGGGCTGCGTGCCCGGTGTATATCATGAGGCCACGCCTACCCCTCGGGTGTGGCCACCGCCCACTTGGTGCGCGGAATGATGTCACCACGCCAGTGGGCTTTTGTGTCCGCCACAATATCACCAAGCCTGGTGTGCGCTTAACGGTTGTGGAAGCTACCTTAACGTCTTAGGGTCCTGAGTTTGAGCCCCTGCAGTGCCATTAAATAACACCAGGTGGGTTGACTCAGCCTGTCATCCTTCCAGGTTGGCGAAATAAGCATCAGGGTACTGGGTCCTCTCTCAAGGAGGTTGGTGGCAGGATTTGCACTCCGGCCGCCGTAAAAACACCTCATTCCGTAGCACACAAAGGGGTGTGTGTTGGAATGGTGCTGAGGAGTCGTCCAAAGACACAGCGACGTGCTGATCCAGCGTACGCTCCCATATATATATATATATATATATATATTGTTGCGGATATGAGGACTGTATTTTTTTTTGATTGTGTGCTTTATTATTATTATTATTGTTATTCTGCGCCCCCTGCCTCCGGAGCTGTGTAAAGGTCAAAGGGCGTCCAATAATTAGTCCACAAGCATACACGTCAGCCAATAATAGAATACCCCTGTTCGATAGTTATATCTTATTCTGTGTTTTAGGGTAAGGCTGTGTCTCCCATTAATTGAAATACTCCATTGCACCAGTGAAAGAGATAGATTCCCTTCATTCCCATTCCCAAAACCTCCATTCCCCCTTTTCGGCGATTGGCAATTACCTCCCCTCCAATAACCGCCATTGACCACGAGGCAGGGTCGGAGAAGAAAGGCGTGTCTCCACCTCGTCATAGAGGGGAGGAGTGAGCCAGCCCCACTCGACCAACCATGAGCCAGGGGTTTGGCTAGGGAGGGCGGAGGAAGAGCTATCGGGGAGGTTCGCAAAGGTTGAGGGGCGGGGCCTATATAACCCACAGCGCGACGCTCCCCAAGCAGTCGAGCTTTGAAGAAGAAAGAGATGAGTACTGAGCATTGAGATGAGAAGAGGCTGCGCTTTTAGAGAGAGGCGCTGAGAGGAGGGAATGAGCAGGCGTGACCGCAGCTAAAATCCGCAGCGCGACGCTCCCAAAAGAGAAGCTGAGACAAGCTTTGGCAGAGATGAGCTTTTACCGGCAGAGAAAAGGGAGCCCAAGCCGTTGAGGAGAGAGAGGGTCCAAGAAGCAGAGCTGAGTTGTGTGGTTTTGGTCGTCAGTGGTTGCGTTGTGGTGGTCAGTGGTTGCGTTGGTTGCGTTGAGTTGTCGGTGGTGAGGAGTGATTGGACCAAGAGAACATAGAGAACATCCAAGGAGAGGACATCCCAGAAAGCACAAAGCCTGCTGTAATCCTGGAAAAGCACGCGACGTCCACAGCAGCAGCAGCAGCGGCGGCCACAGCAGCAACCACACTCAACAGCCGCTTGGGGCCTGGACGGCGGTTTTGAGCAGGGCCGCGAAGGAACGGCGGCTGCTAAACGCGCCGATCGTGCTGCACAATACAACTCCAAGCCATCCTCTCCTTCCAGCCAATTCCTGTCATCATTCCCCGCGTGAGTCTGTCTTTTGTTTGTTCTGTCCCTGGGTTAATTAAGACTGTAGGTAAGCTAGCGTTGCACTGTGTATCTAATCTCGTCTGTAAATAAACGTGACTGCTTTCTTTTTGCTTGTGTGTATAATAAATCCAATTACTCTTCTGTACGTCTTCTCGTCTTATTCCTTTTCCTCTTTGCATTCGGTCGTTTTAGAGTTTTCCAGATTGGGCAGCTGCGGTGCGATACGGCCAAAGTTTGGGGTGAATCGGGTGAGTTGGGGAAGAATCGGGGGAACTGTTAGGTCGCGGTAATACACCACCGCTCGGTCAAAATAACATCTTGTCTGCGACCCGTAACAATTGGTGTCGAGGAGTGAGATTCGAGGCCCGAACCAAATTTTTTTTTAAAAAACATCTAGGAAAAAATTTGGTCAAAATTATAAAGTACCGAAATTTGATTTTGTTTTAAAGAAAAACCCGAATTTTGAAATCGCGCCATGGCTGGTCAAGGCGATCGAATGCCGGTGGGTGAGCTAGAGGAGGGGTTAGGAGTAACCCAGGATCAGAGGGACGAAGTAGAGGAGAACATTGGCAATATGGTTGAGGGGGTATCAGACGCACAAAATGGCGCTCTCGCGCACGAGGTTTCAGGCGCGCAAAAAGGCGCCTCGCACGTGCGCGCGGTAGCCGAGCCCGCTGTATCAGCGGGCTTTAACATGCAGCCGATTGACATGCAGGCCCTCATTGCGCAGCTGCAGGCAGCTGTACAGATGAGTATGGGAGACCAAATTGGAGGTTTGAAAAACAGTATGGGGGTAATGAGGGACGAATTGAGGGCTGATAGTGAGCGAATGAGGGACGAATTGAGGGCTGATAGTGAGCGAATGAGGGACGAAGCGAGGGCTCAGAGTGAGCAATTGGGGTTAATGGGGGGCAAAATTGGAGAAATGGGGGGCAAAATGGGAGAAATGGGGGAACGGCTAGAAGCTAAATTTGAGGGGTTAGACAACGGGATAAAAGAGGTAAAGAATGGGTTAACGGGGGTGGAAAATAGAATGGCTGCCCAGGAGAATCAGTTAGAGGGGGTGAAAAATGGGTTAATGGGGTTAGAAAATAGGATGGAAGACAAATTGCGGGAAATAGGGGAGCAATCCGCCCGGGAAATCGAACAGATGGGGAACCAGATAGAGGAGGTGAAAATCGGGTTAGAAAGTAAACTGGATGCTCAGAGGGATGAATTGGGACAGATGAGGGTGGCATCTACAAAAGAGATGGAGGGGATGAAAGAGGGGATACGACGAGGTGTAAGTGAGGAGGTTTCGGGGCTACGCGAGGAGGTAAAGCGAGGGGAGAAGCGTATGGAGAAAGAGGTGAGAAATAATACGGCGAGGTTACAGGGGGGAATAGAGGGTCTGACGAAGGGAGTAGAACAGCTGACAGTAGGACAAAGGGAATTAGCGGACCAAGTGGAAAAGAACACGGCAATAATCGGGGGGTTAAAAGCGACACAAAAAGACATTAAGAACGAATTAATAGCGACACAAAAGGAATGTCAGATGATACATGAGGGGTTGACGAAGAAGTTGGAGGAGGTGACAGAAGTAATGGAGACGAAGGACCGAGAGGTGAGGATGCACATAGAAACGGTTAAAGTGGCGTTAGAGGAAGAGATAGAGGGGGCGCACAGGGAGATGAAGGAAGTAAAGGAAAAATTAGAGGAGGTGGAAGAAGGGGTGAGTGAAATTAAGAAGAGACGGAGGGAAACTAAGAGGGAGATAAAGGAGGAAGTCATGGAATATGTACAAGGTCTGTGTTCAAATCATGATGAGGTGCTCACCAACCAAATAAAAAGTTTGCAGGTGGCAGAGGAGGTGCGACGACGAGGTACGGAGGTGAGTGGCAATGTATATGATGTGAGGGGAGATTCAGTCGGCTTGGGGGGTGGTGTAGACCCGGGTGTTCGTGAGGAACCAATGGTAAGATGTATGACTGGTCCGGAGTGTATGGACAGAGGAGGTGTGCAAGGAGGTTTGGCTATGGGGAGTGAGGGGGGTGCTGGTGAGCAAGGATGTGTGGGTATGGCGTGGGTAGCGGGTTGCGGAGGGGCGACCCAGGCATCGACACCAGGAGGGGTAGTGTTTGGAGGGACGGGGTACGCGCGGGAGCCCCCCGGGAATAGCGTACTGTGGGAGCCCGAACGGTTTGGTCCCGCGTTGATCCCGCAAGGAGTGACGCGCGGGGTCCGACCTTCGGGCGCCCACAAGGTCCCACTCGCGCCGTATGACGGCAAGAGTGATTTGAGGGCGTACCTGGCGCAGTTTGAGTACGTGTGTAAAGGCAACGGTTGGAATCCGGACGAAGGTGGAGTACACCTGGTGGGGGCACTGCGCGGTGCGGCGGCGGAGGTGCTGACGGCTTTACCACCGGGTGCTCTCACCCTGTCAGCCCTCCGTGCGGCATTAATTAATCGTTTCGGCATTGAACAGCAAAGCGAGCTTGTTAAAGCTCAACTTGCGCAGCGAAAACGCAAGCCCCAGGAGACCATCGGGGAACTTGCTCACGATATTCGCCGCGCGGTCGGGATTGCACACGCGGACATGGCAGCGAGTTCCCAGGAAAGCCTGGCGCTGGATCACTTTATTCAGGCCCTTCCGGATCTGGAGCTCCGGCAACAGCTCGCCATGTAGCGCCCGCAGACCATGAGTCAGGCGGCCGACGCTGCAGCCCGTTGGGAAGCAGCGAGGCCCCTGGCCCGGGGAGGCGAGCGCCACGCAGTGGCGGTGCGTCAGATGGGGCCCGTGATGGGGGGCGGCCCCCCAAGGGGGCCCGCCCCCGACGGGGGCCCTGACCTGGAGAGCATGGTCCGGAGGTTAGTGGATCGGCGCCTGGCGGGACCTGGACCATGGCAGGCGGCCCCAGCGGTGGCACCCGGTAGTCCCCGACAGAGTACCCCAATTCGGACATACAGGGGGGGGAATTTGGAATACCGGAGGCAAGCACCTTACCAGGTGAGGTGCTATAATTGTGCTCGGATGGGTCACCGTGCATGGGAGTGTCGAGCTCCGCGCCGGGACGTTTCCCGCCAACCGATGCCCTCAACTCCGCCCCGTATAGATCGGCCTAGCCGACCTCAGACACCCCCCCGCCAGGGCCCGGGAAATGAGAACGTGCCGGGCATGCAGGGCGGTGTTCGGCAGTAGGGGATGGGGAGAAGCCCTTGTTGACGCGACAGGTCATTCATTGTGACCAAATTGGGACGGGTAGTTTGACAATTCGGTGCAAAATTGCCGGCGTGGGGGTAGACGCCGTGGTGGACACGGGAGCCAGCGTCACGATCATCAGCCCCGTGGTCCTTAATTCGAGTGCAGACGGCTGGGGTAAAATCCAGCGTCTGGAAAATCATAGTTTGCAGTTGGCTACCGGGGCAACGGCTCCGATCATAGGGCGTGGTTTTGTGACCCTCAAGTTGGGATCGGTAAAGCAAGAGATAAAGGTTTGGGTGGCGGAGGTGTGCGACCCATGCTTAATAGGGTTGGATTTGTTGACTGCCAGCGGTTGTAAAATCGACTTGAGTCGGGGGATCCTGCGATGGGGAGTGGAAGAGGCGAAGAGCTACCATTGGAGGGGGTGAGCACGGCCGAGAGGGTGGAGCTGGAGGCTCCTGAGGCCGTGACCATCCCTCCGGGGGCCGAGGCCATAGTGCCGGCCCGATGGTCAGCTCGCCCGACATGGCAGGAATCCTGCGGCCTGGTCGAACCGGGGGCAGCGCTATCCATACCTGGTTTAATCGTGGGCCGTACCCTTGTAAAAACGGACGGGCCGGTGGTGGCCGTCCGAGTAATTAATATTAGCACAGAACCACGCACTATAGTGAGGGGCACGAAGGTAGCTGGCTGCACCCCAGTTAGAGAAGTCGCGTCAGTGAGGGGCGAGAACGTCCAGCCGAGCCGGCCCCAGGGGGAGCCTTCAATAAGTTCTAGGAATTGGCCCGATCCCATTTGCGAGATGGTAAATCGTAGTAGTGTAGAGTTGGGAGGTACCCAGAGGGAGGCCTTACACAAACTGGTTGGGTCCCATTTGGACCTCTTCTCCTTGTCCACCGAGGATATTGGACGTACGGGCCTGGTGAAACATCAGATCCACACCGGTGAGGCCCGGCGTATTCGTCAGGCCGTCCGACGGCTCCCTTGGAGCAAGAGGGCGGAAGCTGACGAGCAGGTTGAAAAAATGCTCGACGCAGGTGTGATCAAGCCCTCGGGAAGTCCTTGGATGTCACCTGTTGTGCTGGTCAAAAAGAAGGATGGGACCACGCGGTTCTGCGTGGACTATCGCCAGCTAAACAACGTGACACTCAAGGACTCATATCCCCTGCCAAGGATTGATGACACCCTCGATGCCGTTGCGGGCTCAAATTGGTTCTCAACTTTGGACCTCAAGAGTGGGTATTGGCAGGTGGAGATGGATAGGGCAGGGAAGGAGAAAACGGCATTTTCCACAGGTAAGGGACTGTATCAGTTTACTGTGATGCCGTTTGGTTTGTGTAACGCCCCCGCCACCTTTGAAAGATTGATGGAACATGTACTAGGCGGCATGCCATGGCAATCATGCCTGGTGTACCTGGATGACGTCCTAGTACATGCCAAAACGTTCCCCCAGGCAGTAGCTAATTTGGACCAGGTGTTCGGGTGCCTCAGGCAGGCAGGGTTAAAGCTGAACCCGAGTAAGTGCACTTTGCTTGCAAGAGAGGTGGCCTATCTAGGTCACGTGATCGGCCGCGAGGGGGTAAAAACGGACCCAGACAAAATTAAAGCGGTAGAGGAGTGGGCCGCACCACGTACCATCAAAGAGGTGCGGGGATTTTTAGGACTCTGCTCCTACTACCGGCGCTTTGTGGAAAAATTTGCGGAGTTGGCCCGTCCCCTCCACCGGCTTACGGAGAAGGGGACGCGATTTAATTGGACACGGGAGTGCCACGAGGCCTTCCAAAAATTGAAGGGGTGTCTAACATCCGCACCCCTTCTAGCTTACCCCACTAGCGACGGGGCATTTACCCTGGACACGGATGCGAGCCAGGAAGGATTGGGCGCAGTTTTGTCTCAGACACAGGAGGGCGTGGAGAGAGTGATTGGTTACTATAGTCGGGCCTTAAGTAGGCCCGAGCGAAATTATTGTGTCACTCGCAAAGAGATATTGGCGATGCTGGCTGCCATGAACCATTTCCACCCGTACCTGTACGGGCGGAAATTTTTGGTTAGAACTGACCATTCCTCCTTGCAATGGCTCCTTCGGTTCAAGGAACCGGAGGGCCAAATTGCAAGGTGGTTGGAAAAGTTGCAGCAGTACGATTTTGATGTGGCCCATAGGGCCGGGAAGGCCCATGGTAATGCGGACGCACTCTCTCGGCGTCCTTGTCTGGGGGAAAACTGCAAATTTTGTGCGAGACACGAGGAGAGGGAGCAATTGGGCGACTCTGCCCCAATTCTCGTCGTCCGGGCAACCCGGGTGAGAGGGCCAATTTTGCCACTAACCGCGGACGAGGAATTTGGAGATTTGGCATGGAGCACGGCCCAGCAGGAGGATACTGTCCTGGGGCCGGTGTTCAATTGGGTCAAATTGGGGCAAAGACCAAAGGGGGAAGAGGTCACCCCCCTCGGGGCACAAACAAAGGCGTATTGGGCTCAGTGGCAGACCCTGGAGTTGAAAGGCAACATCTTATATCGCAAGTGGGTGGAGGTTCCCTCTGATAGAACTTCCTGGCTGGTGATAGTCCCAGACAAATTCAAGAACGTCATCTTACAACAGGTGCATGGTACCCGCTCCGGCGGCCATTTGGGCAGGACAAAGACAATATCCCGGGTCCGCCGGAGGTTCTATTGGGTGAATATGGGGCGCGACATACAGGACTGGTGTCGGAGATGCGACGCCTGTTCGGCCAAAAAGGGACCAGCACGGAGGATGAGGGCCCCCCTCCAATTACATCAGGTGGGGGCCCCGCTTGAGCGGGTGGCTATGGATATTCTAGGACTGCTGCCCCGCACCCGCCAAGGTAATAAGTATATCCTCGTTGTAATGGACTATTTCACCAAGTGGCCGGAGGCCTATGCCCTCCCCAACCAAGAAGCAGGGGTGGTAGCACAGGCCTTCGTAGAAGGATTTGTATGTCGGCACGGGATTCCACAGGAGCTGCACACCGATCAGGGTCGAAATTTTGAAAGTCAATTGCTAAAAGATGTGTGCAGACTCCTGTCCATTCGAAAAACCAGGACCACGCCCTTGCGGCCACAATCTGATGGGATGGTGGAAAGGTTCAATCGAACATTGATCCAACAACTGGCATTGTTCACCACCACCCGTCAGGATGACTGGGACGAACATCTCCCGTACCTGTTGATGGCCTACCGAACTAGCCAGCACGGGGCCACCGCATGCAGTCCAGCGTTGCTTATGTATGGGCGGGAGTTACGGGCTCCCGCCGACTTGCTATGCGGTCCCGTGCCAGACACCACGGATACACCGCCGAGGGAGGGTTACGCACGTCACCTGGAGGAAGGCATGGAGCGGGTCCATGCCTTCGCCCGCCGCCAGCTCCATCTGGCGGGGGCCAAGATGAAGCGTAGGTATGACGACCGGAGCCAGGGGAGTCAATACGCTCCGGGGATGAAGATTTGGTTCTTTAATCCCCGGAGGCGGAAGGGCAGGTGCCCAAAACTCACCTCCCCCTGGCAAGGCCCGGGAGTCGTCCTGTCGCAAATCTGTGACGTGGTCATTAAAATCAAAATGGGGCCACGGGCCCCCCCTCGGATCGTCCATGCCGACCGGATAAGACCTTATGCCGGCGAGCAGGCGCCCTCATGGATCGCCTCGGCTCTAGATGCCGAGGCAGGACCCAGTACCTCTTGCGACGGGGGCTCGTAGCGTCAGAGGACTGGGGGGGATGATAGTGGGAACGCCCCCATGTGGTGGGATGGCAACTCTGTCATCCCTCACAGCGGGGGGCAAAGGAGCACTAGCTTAAGGGGTGTATGGCAGTGAAAACTAGCCCGGTTGGGTTAGGATATTGTGTGTAGGGATCTAGCGAAGATGACATTAGGTAACGTTAAGGTTAGTTAGTGACGACTACCTGTAGTGGGGACGCAGGTAGATTAGAGTGGATGATAATGACGAGGGAGCGCAATAGTTTAAAGGGACGACTGGGAAGCGCAAGTTTCAGAGGGGAGTAGTTAGCTGAGATGATGCCGTGTGTTTGAGGATTGAACAGGTGTGATTGAACAGGTGTGATTGCACAGGTGTGCAACTGAACAGGAGTGTGGAGCAGTGTTTGAGTGATGGTAATGGTGAGGTGTGTTGTGTTGACCAACTGGTCCAGGAAGGAAGGAGGGTGCAGGTGGCACCAGGTGTGAGTGCACAGGTGTGCACCAACAGGTGTGTGGAATACATGGAGTGTGGAATATATGGGGTATTGGAATGGATGGTCGTGGAGTGAGTATGGTGGAAATTGTGGAGTGGAGTGGATGGTGCGAAGGTGTGAATGGGGGAAGAGTGGACCCCCATCACGGATACCCGGGGCGGGTAGTGTAAGTGTTAGGTAGAGGGTATAGGTAAATTGTGGTTGGATATTGGCATCTGTGGTGCGAGTGGAAGAATGATGTTTGGATGGGTGCATTAGTGTTGTGGAAATGGCTGGGCGTGTAGCCTGTTAGTGTGTGTAGTTGGTTTGGGCACTCCACCACTGTGAGGATGTCGGCCAGGTGAGGCCGCAGGTGGGCTCTGGGAGCCGGTAGTAGTTGTTGTGGATGGGGCCCGAGGATCCAGAGGACGGACCCGGGTAGCCCAGTGCCAGAGGGCACCGAGTGGGGTGACAGAGCCAGGAGGGGTCTTCCCCAGTTAGTTAGGTTAGGGTGAGGAGCTAGGTAAGCTCGGGTGGCAACTACAGTGGTGGAGGTGTGCAGGTGGGTAGACCTGCTGGGAGAGCTACACGTCACAGCCCAGAAATTGTGCAAGGGCACCGGGAGATGAATCGGGGGAGTGAGACCCCAAATTGAGAAGCACCACAGTTTGGTCAATGGGAATTGGTTTTTAGAACCCATAGTGTAAATTGGCCAATGGATTGGCAGGGAAAGACCCCGGGTAGTGTAAAGGGTGTTAAAGTCATTTAGAGGATAGTTAGGATTGGAGTCTCCTCGCACCATCTGCATCCACTCACCTGAGATGAGGTAACTCCACACCATGCCATGTTTTATTATTTTTCATTAATGCAAATGTTTTGGATTGTGAGACGCATCATGACGTGGGTGTGACATTGTGCGTAATTCCATCTCTCCCTCCTTATGAGGATTGATGACGAATTGGGTGATGGCAAATTTTGGATAGTGGGGGAGTGAAGACGAATTTGGTATAAGGGAAATAAGGGGAAGACGTGACGGTAGCGACGGATTGGTAATGTGTAGATTTTTGTACATATGGGGTAAGGGCAAGGGTAGTGTAGGTGACAGGGGGGTGACGTACGGTAGGGACGAGCTTTCTCATTTCGCTCTCCGTACGCATTTCGCCTTGCATTGCCTTATTGACGTGTACCCTTGTGACCTTACCCCTCGCTCATTTCTCTTGTCCCCCTTTTGTCTCCCACATGACCTGTGCGCCATGGGGCGCCGAGGGGAGCGTGCGTGAGTCGGCCATTGTGCGCCCGGAACTCTCAGAACCAGCTGTCTGCATCGATGCACCACATTATGGACCACATGTCTGTGGCCGAGCACCACTTATGGACCCCATGGGTTGGGGCATGGCCCCTCTGCTGGAACCGGCCATGAGGGCCCGAAATCTTGCTGGCGGGCCTTGGCCACAGGGCACCGATGCCCCAACAGGTGAACCACACGTAGTCGGCCCTGTGGGCCATAAATAAAGAAAATAAAATGGACACGTTGGGCACACTTTATTGCAAATAGGCCACCAGTAAGAAAATGAAAGAAAGACAACAACTGGAAGACAATAATAATAACCAGCAGAGGGAGCCGAAGAGCAAGAGACACCTGCAGGGTTAGGGGTTGTTGTTTTTATTTTCATGAACAATGGTGACTGCACCGATTGGTGCTTGGGTGTGTATTGGTGCGTTTTTGGGTGCTTTAATGGTGCATTGATGCAGAGCAGACTGTCTCCCCCCAGAAAGAACAATCGCAGGTCCTGGGTTAGCCTTGTAAATAAAAATAGCGTCATTGTAAATAATGCTCCCCACCGTCAGTGTGTAGTTTGAAGACCATTCCGCAATTCGGTTAACTGTGGGCGTAAGTCTGTTAGGCAGGGTGCAATGGAGCAGCGGGACACATTTATTTATGTTTTAAAACTGTCGCACTCAGGGTCAGGTTAAAAGTAGAGGGAACTACACCTACGTGTCACACTAAATAAAAGTTGTAGGCCCGGGCCGTGCCTAAGAGGAGGAGGGTGCAGTGTTGCGGATATGAGGACTGTATTTTTTTTTGATTGTGTGCTTTATTATTATTATTATTGTTATTCTGCGCCCCCTGCCTCCGGAGCTGTGTAAAGGTCAAAGGGCGTCCAATAATTAGTCCACAAGCATACACGTCAGCCAATAATAGAATACCCCTGTTCGATAGTTATATCTTATTCTGTGTTTTAGGGTAAGGCTGTGTCTCCCATTAATTGAAATACTCCATTGCACCAGTGAAAGAGATAGATTCCCTTCATTCCTATTCCCAAAACCTCCATTCCCCCTTTTCGTCGATTGGCAATTACCTCCCCTCCAATAACCGCCATTGACCACGAGGCAGGGTCGGAGAAGAAAGGCGTGTCTCCACCTCGTCATAGAGGGGAGGAGTGAGCCAGCCCCACTCGACCAACCATGAGCCAGGGGTTTGGCTAGGGAGGGCGGAGGAAGAGTTATCGGGGAGGTTCGCAAAGGTTGAGGGGCGGGGCCTATATAACCCACAGCGCGACGCTCCCCAAGCAGTCGAGCTTTGAAGAAGAAAGAGATGAGTACTGAGCATTGAGATGAGAAGAGGCTGCGCTTTTAGAGAGAGGCGCTGAGAGGAGGGAATGAGCAGGCGTGACCGCAGCTAAAATCCGCAGCGCGACGCTCCCAAAAGAGAAGCTGAGACAAGCTTTGGCAGAGATGAGCTTTTACCGGCAGAGAAAAGGGAGCCCAAGCCGTTGAGGAGAGAGAGGGTCCAAGAAGCAGAGCTGAGTTGTGTGGTTTTGGTCGTCAGTGGTTGCGTTGTGGTGGTCAGTGGTTGCGTTGGTTGCGTTGAGTTGTCGGTGGTGAGGAGTGATTGGACCAAGAGAACATAGAGAACATCCAAGGAGAGGACATCCCAGAAAGCACAAAGCCTGCTGTAATCCTGGAAAAGCACGCGACGTCCACAGCAGCAGCAGCAGCGGCGGCCACAGCAGCAACCACACTCAACAGCCGCTTGGGGCCTGGACGGCGGTTTTGAGCAGGGCCACGAAGGAACGGCGGCTGCTAAACGCGCCGATCGTGCTGCACAATACAATTTCAAGCCATCCTCTCCTTCCAGCCAATTCCTGTCATCATTCCCTGCGTGAGTCTGTCTTTTGTTTGTTCTGTCCCTGGGTTAATTAAGACTGTAGGTAAGCTAGCTTTGCACTGTGTATCTAATCTCGTCTGTAAATAAACGTGACTGCTTTCTTTTTGCTTGTGTGTATAATAAATCCAATTACTCTTCTGTACGTCTTCTCGTCTTATTCCTTTTCCTCTTTGCATTCGGTCGTTTTAGAGTTTTCCAGATTGGGCAGCTGCGGTGCGATACGGCCAAAGTTTGGGGTGAATCGGGTGAGTTGGGGAAGAATCGGGGGAACTGTTAGGTCGCGGTAATACACCACCGCTCGGTCAAAATAACATCTTGTCCGCGACCCGTAACAATATATATATATATATATATATATATATATATATATATATATTGTTGCGGATATGGGATTTACATCCATCCATATCCGCTTGTAAATATTCCCCTATTTCCCCAATGCTTCCCAACTATCCCCAATCCCCCATTCCCTAGTCCCATTTTCTGTAAACAACACTCTGTAGACCCGACCTCCCCCTATTTCCCCCATTAAATGTCGCATCCAGGTCCACCGCATCGCACGTAGACAACTATAGGACATCTTGCTAGTTATTCTTAGTCTATGTCAGTTAAGGACTCGTTTCCATTAATTCTGACACTTCGTTGCACCAGAATGTGATGGTATGGCACCTGTTAGGAAGTTTAGGACCTCCCAATACCTCCCCGCAGCTCTTCCTCATGGTACAACAACAACCACAACAACAGCGGCGGCGGCGCGGGGAGTGCGCGTCCTCACTCTGGCTTGGTTAGCCGCCATCAAGCATGTGCTCGACGGGGTTACCCAGTAGGGGCTGGCTGTCAGCTCCTCGTCAAGGGCGGAGCCCCGGTAACCCCCCGCACCCAATAGGAGCGGCGGACCGATTCCGTCTGGGGCGGAGCCAACGAGCCGAGGGCGTGTCACTCCCCGCTGCGCATGTGCAGGGAGAGGGAGGTGACGTCAGATGCGCCCTGAGCTTGGAGAGAGAAGACGCCACCCCCCGAGCGCTGCAATACCTCCCCGCATCTCTGGACCGGACCGTGTTTGATTCTGCCCCTGAGCCAAGGTGTACCTTGTGCTATCGACTGCCTGTCCTTCCTTGCCATCAATCCCTGTGTAAGTCAGTCTTGTCCCGTTTAGCTGTGGTCTGTCTGGGGATAAGATAAGACTGTGTCTAAGTGCCCATCTTTCTGTGCTTTACCTCGTACCGTGTAATCTACCGTTTCCGCATCACCAATATTATATCCTCCTCCGGAGGTCTTGAGAACTGTACCCCTTGTGTCGTTGCATTTATCCCAGCCGTTGTGTCTTTTCCCTCATTGATTTAGCATAGCGCGACTTAGTCAACGTCGAGTGGAA
The DNA here is from genome assembly GCF_964187855.1 of Myxine glutinosa. NCBI lineage: Eukaryota > Metazoa > Chordata > Myxini > Myxiniformes > Myxinidae > Myxine > Myxine glutinosa. The sequence goes on along the minus strand of NC_136266.1, from coordinate 75,227,691 downwards.
TCGGGCGGGATAGGGTTCTAATCGGGGAGTAACTGTGCGGACGCGGTAATACCAAACCGCTCGGTAAACTAACATCTAAAACCGCGTCTGTAACAATTGGTAGTCAGGAGTTGGATTCGGACCTGGGACTAAATTTGTTAGGCCCAAATTTTGGACACCAATTGTGTTAGTACTGTAACAATTGGTGTCGGGAGTGAGATCGGACCCGGAGCGCGCTTCACGCGCTCGAAATTATTAACGGCGAAATTTGATTTTGTTTTACAAAAAGAAAAACCCGAATTTTGAAAGTCGCGCTATGGCGGATCAAGACGGCTGGGTTCCGGTAGAGGAGAGTGAGGCAGGGTCGATCCAGGACCAAATTGAGGGACAAGAGGAGAGTGAAGCAGTGAGGGCGGCAGGTTCGCAAAATGGCGTCCTCGCGCACGAGGTTGCGGGCGCGCAAAATGGCGCCTCGCACATGGCTCCGGCGGCCGCACCCGCTGCACAAGTGGGAGGGATGGCCCAAATGCAGGCCCTCATGGAGCAATTTATGGCACAAATGCAGACGTCTCTCAACCTGCAGAGTGAGCAAATGAGGGCTCAGAGTGAGCAAATGGGGGTAATGGGGAACCGGATGGATGCGCAGGGTGAGCGATTGGAGGGCCAAATGGGGGTAATGGGGAACCGGATGGATGCGCAGGGTGAGCGATTGGAGGGCCAAATGGGGGTAATGGGGAACCGGATGGATGCTCAGGGTGAGCGATTGGAGGGCCAAATGGGGGTAATGAGGGACGAAGCGAGGGGTACCGGTGAGGGGTTAGACAATGGGGATAAAAGAGGTAAAGAATGGTTTAACGGGGGTAGAAAACAGAATGGCCGCTCAAGAGAATCAAATGGAAGGGATGAAAAAGGGGTTAGAGGGGTTAGAAAACAGTATGGAAGGCAAATTGAGGGACATGAGGGACCAAGCGGAAAGGGAAGTTTAAAAAATGGGGCAGCAGATAGAGGGGGTCAGAATGGGGGTAGAAACTAAATTGGATGCTCACAGGGAGGAAATGGAGCAGATGAGGGTGGCATCTGGGCAGGAGATGCAAGTGATGGGGGAAGAGATCAGAAGAGGTGTGAGTGAGGAGGTCGGAGGAGTGCGCGAGGAGGTGAGGCACTGTGAGGAGCGCATGGAGAAGGAGGTGAGAAAGGGGACTGTAAAATTGCAAGGTGGTATAGAGGAGTTGACGCTGGGAGTAGAACAACTGACAGTGGGACAAAAGGAGTTGGGGGACCAGGTAAAGAAGAACACAGCGGTAATAGAGGGTTTAAAATCGACACAGAAGGAGATGAAAAAGGACGTAGGGGTAATTAAAAAAGAGTGTCAGACGGTACATGAGGACCTGACGAGGAAAATGAACAAGGTGGTAGAGGTGATGGAGGTTAAAGAGCGGGAGGTGCGGGAGCACATAGAAAAAAATAAGGTGGAGTTAGAGGAAGAACTTAAGGGGGCGCACGAGGAGATGAAGGAGGTGAAGCAGAAATTAGAGGAAGTGGAAGAAGGGGGTGAGCGAAATTAAGAAGCGACGGAGAGAGGATAAGAAAGAGATAAAGGAGGAGGTAAAAGAATTGGTCCAAAGTCTGTGTTCGGATCGTGATGATGTGCTCATTAACCGGATGAGGGATTCGCAGGTGATGGAGGAGAAGCGAAGAGAAAGAGGACCCGGTGTAAGTGGTGACCAGTATGGTCGTGCGTATGAGGCGCCAGGTGATTTAATAAGGTTGGGGGTCGAGATGGACCCGGATGTTCGTGAGAGGCCAAGAGTGAGGTGTATGGCTGGTCCGGAGGGTATGGAACGAGGGTGCGAGCGAGAGGGTCCGGTGATGGGAGAGGTGCGAGGTGTGAGTGAGCAAGGTTGTGGTGGTATGGAATGGGTAGCGGGTTGCGGAAGTGTGACCCATGCATCGACACCAACAGGGATAGTTGTTAGAGGGACAGGGGAGGCACAGGAGCCCCTTGGGGGTAATGTACTGTGGGGGCCCGGCCGGTTTGGCCCCGCGCTGACCCGCAAGGGGCGACGCATGGGGTCCGGCAGGTGGGCAACGACTCGCATACGAGGTGGTCCCACAAGGTCCCACTCGCGCCGTATGACGGTGGGTAAGGGTGGCATCCCTGCCACCCTTCCCATGATTGGGGGCAAATGCGCTATAGTTTATGGGGTGGCTATGACAACCGAGCCAGGGAGGGCTTGGTTATATTGATAGGGACTAGAGGTGACTATATGTGACAAGATTTAAGTAAGAGACTTGATACCTGTAGTGGGGACGTAGTAGCTTAGTGTTTGATAATGACGTGGGAGCGCTGAGTGTAAGGGAAGACGGAGGAGCGCGAGTTTTAGAAGGGAGTAGACAGAGTAGATGATGCTGTGTGAGAACTGGACAGGTGTGTGGAGCAGCGTATGAGTGGTGAGTGTTGTGGATCAGCGTGAATGCGCTTGGGGAGAGAAGGGTGCAGGCGGCACCAGGTTTGAGAGCACAGGTGTGCAAGTACAGGTGTGTGGAATACATGGAGTAAGTGGTACGGAGTGGTGTGCATGGTGCGAAGGTGTGGATGGGGGAAGAGTGGACCCCTTTTCACGAGTACCCGGGGAGGGTAGTTTAAAGAATAGGTAGAGGGTATAGGTAAATTGTGGTTGGATATTGGCATTTGTGGTGCGGTTGCAGAATGGTATTGTGGATGGGTGCATTAGTGTTGTGGAAATGGCTGGGCGTGTAGCCTGTTAGTGTGTGTAGTTGGTTTGGGCACTCCACCACTGTGAGGATGTCGGCCAGGTGAGGCCGCAGGTGGGCTCTGGGAGCCGGTAGTTGTGGATGGGGCCCGAGGATCCGGAGGACGGACCCGGGTAAGCCCAGTGCCAGAGGGCACCAGTGGGGTGACAGAGCCAGGAGGGGCTTTCCCCAGTTAGTTAGGTTAGGGTGAGGAGCAGGTAAGCTCGGGTGGCAACTACAGTGGTGGAGGTGTGCAGGTGGGTAGACCTGCTTGGAGAGCTACACGCCACAGCCCAGAAATTGTGCGAGGGCACCGGGAGATTAATCGGGGGAGTGAGACCCCAAATTGATGAGCACCACAGTTTGGTCAATGGGAATTGGTTTTTAGAACCCATAGTGTAAGAGGGCCAATGGTTTGGCAGGAGAAAGACCCCGGGTAATGTAAAGTTGTTAAAGTCATTTAGGAAATAGTTAGGATTGATGAACCTGTCGCACCATACGCAGCCACTTACCTGAGGTGATGATGATGACTCCACACCTGTGTTCCTTTGTTCTATGTTGCAGGAAAGGAGAATTGCTGTGTGGATTTGTGAGACGCATCACGACGTGGATGAGACATTGGGGTGATTCCATCTCTCCCTCCTTAGGAGGGACTGATGATGAATTGGTGATAGCAAATTTTGATGTTGAGTTGGAGATGGCAGATTTTGATGGGAGTTGGAAATGGCAAATTTGATTGGTTAGGAGGGAGAGAAGACGAATTTGGTTTATGGGAGGAACGGGGAAGACAGTAGGGACGTTGTTGATGTGTAAAGTAGATGTTTATGGGTAGTGTTGTGTTTTGTGGATACAGTAAGGGGTAAGGGAGGGGCAATGTAGGTTACCTGGTGGGGGGGGGGGGGGCGTACGGTAGGAACGTACCTGTCTCACCTGGTTCCCATGTGCCCCCAGTGTGCATTACCTTGTATTGCGTGCACTTTTGCGCCATTACCACCTTACTCACTTGCTCTATTTTTGTCTCCCACCTCCGAGGATCTGGCTTTGGGGCAGAGAGAGAGGAGAGAGAGGTGCTGGCTCCGCAGTTGTGGGCCTGTACTTTCGCTGCTTGCTGCCTGGATCGATACACCATATGGACCGCACTTTTGGTGGCCGCCCACAATGGACCGCATTTCTTTTGCGGGCAAGCACCACCCGTTGATGGACCTATGGGTCAACGTGGCACCTATGCCATACAGGTGAACCACTTATAGTTGGCCCCCCTGACGGCCACAATTTAGAAATGGACGCGGTTGGCGCCTTTCTTTATTTTTGAAAGAAGCCAGAAGGCCAAGGGCACTTCAGGAAGGCAAGACCAGCGGCAGAACATCGGCCGGCTGCGACACCACCGGTGACTATGAACACTTTATTGGTGCACCAGATGGTGCTGACTGTGTGTATGGGGTGGTGCTTTTGGTGCTTGGATGGGGTGCTCTGTGCATTATTAAAGGCCGTAGGGCCACAGGGCACTCGTGGGTTGGTGTATCGATGCTGACATGCGTGCTCTCTCTATGCATAACATCTGCATGTGTTCCTCAAAGAACAGGTCCTGGATCGTAGTGTAAATATCAGTGTAGTCTTGTCATAAATAATGCTCCCTACCGGCTGTATGTTTAGTTTGAGAATTCTTTCCGCGATTCGGTTATCCTGTGGGTGTGTTTCTGTGAGGAGAAGGGTGCAACGTCGCAGGGGGACATATTTACTCATTTGTGAACATCTGTAAACTGTCGCACTCAGGGTTGAGTTAATAGTAGAGGGAACTACATCTGAGTGCCACACTAACGTAGGTAAAAATTTATCGGGTCGGGACGCCCCGAGGTAGAGAAGGGTGCAATGTTGCGGATATGGGATTTACATCCATCATATCCGCTTGTAAATATTCCCCTATTTCCCCAATGCTTCCCAACTATCCCCAATCCCCCATTCCCTAGTCCCATTTTCTGTAAACAACACTCTGTAGACCCGACCTCCCCCTATTTCCCCCATTAAATGTCGCATCCAGGTCCACCGCATCGCACGTAGACAACTATAGGACATCTTGCTAGTTATTCTTAGTCTATGTCAGTTAAGGACTCGTTTCCATTAATTCTGACACTTCGTTGCACCAGAATGTGACGGTATGGCACCTGTTAGGAAGTTTAGGACCTCCCAATACCTCCCCGCAGCTCTTCCTCATGGTACAACAACAACAACAACAACAGCGGCGGCGGCGCGGGGAGTGCGCGTCCTCACTCCGGCTTGGTTAGCCGCCATCAAACATGTGCTCGACGGGGTTACCCAGTAGGGGCTGGCTGTCAGCTCCTCATCAAGGGCGGAGCCCCGGTAACCCCCCGCACCCAATAGGAGCGGCGGACCGATTCCGTCTGGGGCAGAGCCAACGAGCCAAGGGTGTGTCACTCCCCGCTGTGCATGTGCAGGAAGAGGGAGGTGACGTCAGATGCGCCCTGAGCTTGGAGAGAGAAGACGCCACCCCCCGAGCGCTGCAATACCTCCCCGCATCTCTGGACCGACCGTGTTTGATTCTGCCCCTGAGCCAAGGTGCACCTTGTGCTATCGACTGCCTGTCCTTCCTTGCCATCAATCCCTGTGTAAGTCAGTCTTGTCCCGTTTAGCTGTGGTCTGTCTGGGGATAAGATAAGACTGTGTCTAAGTGCCCATCTTTCTGTGCTTTTACCTCGTACCGTGTAATCTACCGTTTCCGCATCACCAATATTATATCCTCCTCCGGAGGTCTTGAGAACTGTACCCCTTGTGTCGTTGCATTTATCCCAGCCGTTGTGTCTTTTCCCTCATTGATTTAGCATAGCGCGACTTAGTCAACGTCGAGTGGAATCGGGCGGGATAGGGTTCTAATCGGGGAGTAACTGTGCGGACGCGGTAATACCAAACCGCTCGGTAAACTAACATCTAAAACCGCGTCTGTAACAATATATATATATATATATATATATATATATATATATAATATATATATATATATATATATATATATATATATATATATATATATATATATATATATATATATATATATGCATGTAAATGCACACTATAAATATCTGGAGTAAATGCACACTATAAACATCTGAAGTAAATGCACAGTATACACATCTGGAGTAAACGCACAATATACACATCTGGAGTAAATGCACACTATAAACATCTGGAGTAAATGCACAGTATACACATCTGGAGTAAATGCACAGTATACACATCTGGAGTAAACGCACAATATACACATCTGGAGTAAATGCACACTATAAACATCTGGAGTAAATGCACACTATAAACATCTGAAGTAAATGCACAGTATACACATCTGGAGTAAATGCACAGTATACACATCTGGAGTAAATGCACAATATACACATCTGGAGTAAATGCACACTATAAACATCTGGAGTAAATGCACACTATAAACATCTGAAGTAAATGCACATTATAAACATCTGGAGTAAATGCACACTATAAACATCTGGAATAAATGCACAGGATACACATCTGGAGTAAATGCACACTATAAACATCTGGAGTAAATGCACACTATAAACATCTGGAGTAAATGCACAGTATACACATCTGGAGTAAACGCACAATATAAACATCTAGAGTAAATGCACAATATACACATCTGGAGTAAATGCACACTATAAACATCTGGAGTAAATGCACACTATAAACATCTGGAGTAAATGCACAGTATACACATCTGGAGCAAATGCACACTATAAACATCTGGAGTAAATGCACACGATCAACATCTGGAGTAAATGCACAGTATACACATCTGGAGTAAACGCACAATATAAACATCTGGAGTAAATGCACACTATAAACATCTGGAGTAAATGCACACTATAAACATCTGGAGTAAATGCACACTATAAACATCTGCAGTAAATGCACACTATAAACATCTGGAGTAAATGCACAGTATACACATCTGGAGTAAATGCACACTATAAACATCTGGAGTAAATGCACACGATAAACATCCGGAGTAAATGCACATTATAAACATCTGGATTAAATGCACAGTATACACATCTGGAGTAAATGCACACTATAAACATCTGGAGTGAATGCACACTATAAAAATCTGGAGTAAATGCACACTATAAACATCTGGAGTAAATGCACACTATAAACATCTGGAGTAAATGCACATGATAAACATCTGGAGTAAATGCACACTATAAACATCTGGAGTAAATGCACACTATAAACATCTGGAGTAAATCCACACTAAAAACATCTGGAATAAATGCACACGAAAAACATCTGGAGTAAATGCACAGTATACACATCTGGAGTAAATGCACACTATAAACATCTGGAGTAAATGCACAGTATACACATCTGGAGTAAATGCACGATATAAACATCTGGAGTAAATGCACACGATAAACATCTGGAGTAAATGCACACTATAAACATCTGGAGTAAATGCACACTATAAACATCTGGAGTAAATGCACAGTATACACATCTGGAGTAAATGCACACTATAAACATCTGGAGTAAATGCACACTATAAACATCTGGAGTAAATGCACACTATAAACATCTGGAGTAAATGCACACTAAAAACATCTGGAGTAAATGCACACTATAAACATCTGGAGTAAATGCACACTATAAACATGCGGAGTAAATGCACACTATAAACATGTGGAGTAAATGCAGACTATAAACATCTGGAGTAAATGCACACTATAAACATGCGGAGTAAATGCACACTATAAACATGGGGAGTAAATGCACACTAAAAACATCTGGAGTAAATGCACACTATAAACATGCGGAGTAAATGCACACTATAAACATCTGGAGTAAATGCACACTATAAACATGCGGAGTAAATGCACACTATAAACATGGGGAGTAAATGCACACTAAAAACATCTGGAGTAAATGCACACTATAAACATGCGGAGTAAATGCACACTATAAACATCTGGAGTAAATGCACACTAAAAACATCTGGAGTAAATGCACACTATAAACATGCGCAGTAAATGCACACTATAAACATGCGGAGTAAATGCACACTATAAACATGTGGAGTAAATGCAGACTATAAACATCTGGAGTAAATGCACACTATAAACATGCGGAGTAAATGCACACTATAAACATGGGGAGTAAATGCACACTATAAACATGCGGAGTAAATGCACACTATAAACATGGGGAGTAAATGCACACTAAAAACATCTGGAGTAAATGCACACTATAAACATGCGGAGTAAATGCACAATATAAACATCTGGAGTAAATGCACACTAAAAACATCTGGAGTAAATGCACACTATAAACATGCGCAGTAAATGCACACTATAAACATGCGGAGTAATTGCACACTATAAACATGTGGAGTAAATGCAGACTATAAACATCTGGAGTAAATGCACACTATAAACATGCGGAGTAAATGCACACTATAAACATGGGGAGTAAATGCACACTAAAAACATCTGGAGTAAATGCACACTATAAACATGCGGAGTAAATGCACACTATAAACATCTGGAGTAAATGCACACTATAAACATCTGGAGTAAATGCACACTATAAACATCTGGAGTAAATGCATACTATAAACATGGGGAGTAAATGCACACTAAAAACATCTGGAGTAAATGCACACTATAAACATGCGGAGTAAATGCACACTATAAACATCTGGAGTAAATGCAGATGAAAGCATGTGGCGTAAATGTTACAAGGTATAAATTATATTTTCAATAGCAAAATTGCAGGGATGGCAAATGAAAGGTTATAACTCACATTATTTAAGAAGCCAATAATGAAAAGTTAATAATGAGCCATGGTGGGCATTTTAATATACAAATTAACTATAGTAAAGGGTTTTTCATTGATCTGACAAAATAATAATTTGCTTTATTCGATTCTCCATACGAAAAATGTAGTATTCACTTAAAAAATAGCCTCCCAATTGGACTGATCTCTTGAGATTGTAGTTCAGACCCTCTGCTGGTTTGGGGAACTCTCCCCCCACAACCCCCCTTCCACCAGAGCTCCCTGATCCGAAATCGAAAAATCCAAGACTATAAACAAAGGGGGGGATGACCCTGTGGATCATCAAATATAAGGGCTGTATCAAAGTTCAGGGTAATCGGTTGGTAAATAAGAATCGAGTGGGAATCCAAAATTTGTGGGTTAACTCCCTCTGCGAGCCCCCATGATCCCAAATCGAAAAATCTAAGGTTACGCGATTATATGGGATAGTTTCTTGTAATAATGTGTCAAGTTTCAGAACAATCAGCCAGGTGATAAGGAAACAGTAGCAAAAATAGCAAAGAGTTAACAGACAGATGGACGGATGGACAGACGGACGACTGGACATACAGATATCTGGACAACACAACCCGTTTTATAAGTTTGTCTCTCATGAGAAGTTCTCACCTACTAGTCCTGCCTACCACAAGGTGTTCATGCCTTCATATTAGATCTAATCTATTTTATAAAACAGGAGTGTCTGTCCGTCCGTCTGGCCGTCCCAAACTACTCCCTCAGTTTTGGGGCTAGCCCCGCCAAACCTCATGTGGAACATTTGGCGGGAAGGGGGAAAGGGGGGAGGGGAGAGGGGTTGAAGCGGGCAGAGGGGGGAAGGGGGGAGAGGGGGGAAGGGTGTGAGGAGGGGAAGGGGAGGGGAGGGGGAAGGCAGGAGAGGAAGGGGGTTCATATATATATATATGCTGGTGGGTGAATGTGGCTCACGTTTCTGAGTTAAGTGTGATGCCTATCAGGAAGAAGCCATACTACCAACTTCGTACACTTCTAGAATTGTTTGATTTATTTGTATTCAAATGTCTGGTGATTGTTTTGTATTTATTTATGTGAATGTGTACTTGTATATAACTGTCATTAATTTTAAAAGGCTTAGGTACTATCGAGCGATTTTTTTAAAAAAACTCCAAAAAAACGATCTTTCTTTCATAATTTTTTTTGTTGTTGTTGCCTAAAACACTCCCGGGCACTCACGGATGAACCTCTGAAAGTTTGACGAAGATCCGTTCATTCATCTCTGAGAAAAATTGCGACACACACACGCATGCACAGACAAACATCTCTCTTATATAGTAGACTAGTAGATAGTACCCAGCGTTGCCGGGTAGGGGTAGGGGGGAGGGAAGGGGAGGGGGTCATGGGGGAACGGGAGGTGGTGATGGGGGAGAAGAGGGATGGGGGAAGGGGGGGTTGAGGGCGGGAGAGGGGGGGAAGGGGGAGGGAGAGCGGAAGGGGAGGGGAGGGGGAGGAGGAGAGGGGGGTAGGGGGAGGGATGGGGGAAGGGGAGGGCG